>NC_056728.1:791004882-791182382 GCF_019279795.1 Protopterus annectens | reverse complement strand
GGCAGCCCTCAACTGGTGTAGCAGATCTCCCAATTTCTTGTGGAGCTCGCTACACACCAGACCCCAGACCTGGCTTTGGGTGACAGGATCCTGTCCGTGCCCACACCCGGGGGGGTGAGCCCCATCCCCTGAGGTTGTTCCACCTGAAGGTGGTTCAGAACCAGTGGATGCAGAGGTCCTGGGGGTGGGCCCGAGATGTGCTGATGCCTGGTACCATGGTCAGATGAGGCGGAAGAGGCAGATCTGCTTGGATCAGCCTTCCCAGGTGTGCTATGGTGTTCCAGTTTTAGAACATATGTTGGTTAGTAATGGTAAACACATTCCAGGATTAGTTATAACAGCATGCATGAGTATTCCTATTAACACAAGACAACAGATTTGGAGCATTTGCATAGCAAACAGAACACATGCATATATGGAACCACAGTGGGCATTACACTGGCATGCAGGTTACATTGATAACAACAGGCCACCAATGATAGTATTTGAACAGGGAACATTAATTGGAATACAATTCAACATTTGTAGAACAACAGTACACATGTCCCAACAGTAGGGTTGGTGGAGAACATACCCATTCATTTATGTGTTTTGATTATTGGTGAAGATAAGGTGGGGGAAAGAGAGAGATGCCAGTTAACAAATGTAGATTCTTGCAGTGGTCACAGCTTTAATGATCATTGCTCTACTCATTACTCTACAGGTATTATTACAACAACTATGGCATTGGGTTGGGCAGGGGTATGTTTGTACAGAGTATAATTACAGCCTTCTTATAGCTACTTTATAGTTTCTCTTACCTGGAAGACCTGAGGAGGGAATGTTTGTTAATACTACATGACTGTTTCTACCCATATTCACATAGTCAGGGTTACATATGGGCACTCATAGTGTGTGTGTGTGTGTGTGTGTGTGTGTGTGTGTGTGTGTGTGTGTGTGTGTGTGTGTGTGTGTGTGTGTGTGTGTGTGTGTGTGCTACTGACATACTCTGCCTTGATTTCTATTGAGTCACCCTGGTTGTTTGTAGCAGGGACTGGTAGCTGTGACAGCATGACACTTTTGAACATTTCTTGGGGGAGACCACTTGGTGTATGTACTTATGCCGCCATTTGCACCCTTGGGGTTGGACTGTGGGTGTTGGACACAGTATTACTGCATGCTTCTTATAGCTACTTTATACCTTCTTTCACATGGAAGATTTGTGGAGTGAATTTATGTTGACACTACCTGACTGTTTCGACACATATTCACAAAATCCTACTTGAAATTATGCATACAGCTTACTATCACTCCTGGGATCCATACCGTGGCTGTTTCTGCTAAAAATACAACATTCTTATACATACCTTTTGACATAGCACAGTGTGGAAAACAGTCGTTAACGCAACATTACTATTCAGGTATCAGATCTTGGTGCGTGAAACTTTCAAGTCATACAATACCACAGTAAACACAATCAGTCTGGGGTTCTCACTTTTATTGACAAGTAATTACACTTTTATTGATATGTAACTGCATGTCACTATTTACTCTCCTACTGGCTTCTTCAGTCACTAAAAGCCATACCCATTTTTAAATATTGCAAGGTGACATTCTACTGCGTTTTATTTATTTGCCCTCCATAATACCAGCTAGGTTGTTACTCACCAGCCTCGCAATGCAGCCTTAGCAGCCTGCTGGCATAGGCTTCCAAGTTCACAGCCCTCTTATCTGCAGCTGTGCAGGAGATAAGAGAAAACATTTATGCATACCTATCCATCACATACACTGGGTGGACTTTGGAGAACACTTATTCTGATTAATACTTACACACGGCTGGAACATTTCCCGCTTGGGCATCTTGACCCCACTAGTCCAAAAGGTCCCTCTTCCTCCGCTTTAAGTCGGCAAAGTGATGCTTGACCTGCTCTCCAGTCTGAGGGATGCCAGTGGTACTGGTCCTGCAGCAGTCACCCTTCGAGGTCTTTAATGAGGAGTCCGACTATGACCCTGGACTCCTGAATGCCCCAGTGCTGTGCCTGAAAGCACGCACCTTCACCTACATCAGCCATAGTGCCTACAGTGGGGAGCTACAACTGGTTATGAGCTGTATTCCTGCCTGCTTGGTTTAAATAAGGCTAATTTCCCACCCTTTACAGTGATTGGACAGTTTTGGAACTGCTGAGCTAAGCTAAGCACCGGGCAACCCCACTTAGCAAAGATAACCATTGCTTAAAGGGGTAGATGCTAAGCCCTGTTTACCAGTGTGCAAATCCGCTTAAATCTTGCTTAAACTTTAAATTTCAGTGACACCTCACATTTGGTGCTGCTACACTACCCTGGTTAGCATATACATAATAATATTCACTACCTATTCATGAAAAATACATTTTAGTTGTTTTTCACATATGAAAATGCATGGACTGTTGGGGGGGGGTCTCAAACTGGGACTGACTGCATGGTAGGTGAACACTGTAACCACTACACTATTCTAGTTTCACTATCATTGCTGTGTATATTTCTATTTAGCTTCTTTTGATGTTTAAACTCTGCCATGCATAGCTGGTAATGGGCACACCTGCTCAGCTACACTTAAACTTTATTGCACAAAGGAGAAAAAAAAAGGAATATATTTTAAATATTGATGTTAGAAACTTAGAACATTGAATGACAGGCTTTGCATTAGCATGTATTTTGCAAGAGATATGCAATGTATCACACTGCCATTTTAATGGACTGCACTTCTTTTCTGGTGTATGGTGCACACATATATGTCAGAATGTGTACATTCTGCCATATATGTGTGTTTTTCTGAGGCAGGCTGTCTGTTATTTTCTCCACAGACACTAAAGTGTCCATGGAGACTTTCATTCATTTTTACATTGCTGTTCAGAAATTCTCGAGTGCAGGGGGGCATGTGTATTGTGAGACACTGCTCTCAGACACACCCCCTGCACTCGTCCCAGAACAGTGTCTGTTTTATGCATGGTGCGCTGCCGTGCTGCATGAGAACGGTCCCTTCCATTTATTGGTTTAGTGCTTTTAGGTTTTGCTCACTTGGTCAGTCATGTGTTTTATTTCTTGACAGTTAAATGTGTGGCTGAGTAATCCATGGTCTGGATTCTGTAAAGTTTGCAGAAGTCATTTACAGACAGTACAGCATACCAAAGGCAGACTTCAGCATACCTGCTGCAGATGCAATTTCAAAAGACACGCTGAAGGCAGCCCAAGTATTTAAGTATTCAGCTTGGGATAATTAGGAATTTTACACACACTAGACTGATTCCAAAACAGATCTTGCGCACACAAAGCAACTTAAATATAAGTTTCACTGATCTGTTTCTGAAATCATTGCTGTATGCTTTATGGACTCCAAGCAATTCAAGGGAATACTATGGATTATGGTGGAATCCACAGTAAAACATCAAGAGATATGTAAAAATGTAACCAGCTGTTAATGTACTGAAGCTGGCTGCAGTGATAGAAGCCATAAATGAGGCTGTGGCTATGCCTCTAGAAGGCAGCTGGCTAGAATCAGAGCAAGGCTGCAACTAAACCAGCTTCCAGACCAGCAAATAATCAGCAGATACCAGCTAGACAGACATTTGGCACAGGCTGTCTGCAACGTGTGCCCCACACTTCTGTGCAGACCCTTTGAGAAAATCCCATCCCCCTGAAACAAAAGTGTGTCTTAGCCTGGGTGTACTTATATCTGGGACATTTCAGAGGCACATGGGGATGCTGTGGAAGTATCACAGAGAGCTGTCAGTCATATAAGGGCAAGATTGCTGCAAGGATTGTGCAGCAAAGTGGATGATGACGTACATTTTCCATCCACCCCATGGAGCTGAGAGCTGTAATGCACCAGTTTTACAGCATCACAAACTTCTCACATGTACTTGCTGCAGCACAAACATATCTATCAAAACACCAGTACATCCTGAACCAGAACAATACATAAATAGAAAGGGCTAGCCATCCATTAACTGCCAAGTTGTGTGTGCAACAGATGGCAACATAACAAACATCATAGAAACACATGCTGGAAGTGTCCATGATTCTGGCATTTGGAGGGAAAATGGACTGAGAGCTGCATTACAGCAAATTGAAATACCTGAGGGACCGGTACTGGGTAGGTTACAGAGCAAAGCTAGGATGCAATTTAAGGATACCCCTCACAACAACATGCATTCTGACCAAAAGTGGTTTTATTCCCCACAGCAGGCGACTGTGGTTATCTATGTGAGCCATGGCTAATGACACTGAGTCACAAACAATTCGATCCTGCACAGCAGACCTAAAATAGAGCACATCCAACAATCAGAAATACCATAAAGTATCTTTCTGGTGTACTAAAAGCTAGGTTCAGATGTTTGGACACATCTGGGGGTGCACTACAAGACATACCTGAAAAGACAGCACAGAGGGTAACTGTGTGTGCCATGCTGCACAACAGGGCACATGGTGGTCTTAAAGCTGCAGGTGTCAGAGAACTACCCCCAAGAACCCTAGATGTCTGAAGAGGGCATCCCACAGGTATCAGAGAAGGAGCAGGAGGACATAGGGAACAGAATATACCGATACAGGCAATGTAGGGTGTGACCACAAATGTAAGCAAAGGCAACACAGCAACATCTTACCCACATCTTTGAGTCATGACAAGCTACACATACATGATTACACATATTAAACACAGATGTTCAGGTGTTGCTTCACCACAGCAGCACAGATTGCATTTAATCGCAAGTATCCACTTGACGTACACACAATCAGCATCAGACATAACACCATAATTAAAACATATTACAACAAGAATATATGCAAATGGGTCAGAACAGGGATCATCATCTCATGGTTCAACAAACACAGGTATGCATACACACTTAGACTTGTGTATCACTGTATGGAAAACAATACAGGACACACATCAGTGCTACACATACATATCTCTGCTTATTATCGCATGAAAAAAAGACAAACGGCACAGGACATAATGCAGAAATTTTAATATCAGAAGACACACATCACAGTAAAGTGGCAATTCAATGATATGAGCCAGCTATGTGTAATACAGTTTTGAACACATTCTAACACAGTCTAGGGTGACCTTGCTGACGACTCACACCATGATCTGCTCTGTCACAACCATGTACATACACATGTCACCCTGGTTGCTCCACAGAGGAGATGCATGGGGTTGCAAAAACATTTTGAGGTGAAAGAGCATGACTCCGAGTTGAAGGCCTTATGACTGATAGAATAACAGCAGATGGGCCAGCAGTTGAACTTTGTGCAGGTTGTACCACAGACAGACATTCTTGATCACCAACAGGGATTTTGCAGACAGGTGTCCTACCTCTCCAAAGTTGCAAAATGCTTACCACTGTCAAGGAATGCAGAATCTTGCTGGTAGTACAACACTTCTGCCAGTACCATAGAGGTCAGGGTTTCGACTGACCATGCCACAGCTAGCATACCCTCTCATTCTGAGTGGACAATGCAGACATAATCTCACTGTGTCTGCACTCTTGTCCTTTGTGCATGACACATAGCTGGCTTGCCACACAATCTGTGGGGCAGGTAAGTGCATGGATGTCAGAATTATGACATTGCTGTGACTGTTTATTTGCTGGCAGCAGGAGGTAGACACCCTGTGACACTTGGTGATGCACATCTGTTTGCCTACATCAATTGTGACATTCTGTTTCTGGTTGTTGTGTGGAACTGCCATTAGCAGCAGTCTCAACTGGGGTGCGTTGGTCAACGGGCTCTCTCAGCTCAACATCCACTGTGTCAGCATACTCCAAATAGCTAGACATGTTGACCACCATATCTGTGGCTACAGTTGCAGCAACATCACTGTCAGCCTCATGGATGGACTCTATAAACATCACAAGGTCCTCTGTGTCAGAGGTCATACTACCATAATGAGAAACATCTTGAACAACATCATGATCACTGAATGGGCTGCAGGATGATACAGATTGCTGATGTGCTACAAGATACAAAGACCCAGATCAGGGCAATGTGCCTACATGACATGATGGATATCATCAAAGACATATGACATATAAATCTCACTGCAATGTGACAAATAAAATGAATTCACATGATGAGTACTATATGTTTCATGGTATCTACATAAATGAAGTATATAATTTTGGTACATGGTCAACATACATGACATAAAAAAACACACATACACCTGACAACTCTTGGGAAGATGGTGCCATTGAATAAGGATGAACTTCAACTGTTGTAGGAAAAAAACAGCATTAATGGTCACATCATTGACACCGTTAACCAATTGAACACAGTTAAAACATACAGAATGCTTGACATACACATACCACTCATATGTGCACTCGACAATGATGCAGACTAGCTTAGGAATGGGAAGGACACAGTATTAACAGAAGACAACTACAAGATTAACAGCAATGACATGCATTAAACATAGTTACTAGCATACCACTGACAGACTCCCACTGTGGAGAGATTGCAGGTTGTACTGTGGATCCTGCAGTGGGAAAATAAGGATGAAGATGTCACAGTCAGGCATTTAGTGAAAAAACAATACTTACAGCATCACATATACAACACAGTAACAGGGATTACAAATACCCATATGATATACATTGCAACTGCACCAGATGGGCCTGTGTTGATAAATATTGACATAAATGTCAGGTATCACATTTGTGCTGCACATTGCTGTAAGCTATGATACTTTTGCTTTAATATACCCGGTCTGTCTGCATTTGAACCTGTATGACTTGGCACGCCTTTGGTTGCAGCATTAGTATAGAATGTTAGGGAAATAACAATATGACAGTAAACAACAGTGCCATGAATTGAGGCAGAGGCAATAACAAGGCACTGTTCATAGTAACAGTGTGGAGCCACTCACCTGCCAATCTTTGGTTTAGTTCCGAAGTAGATGGATCTGTGAATATTAATGCAAATGGCATTACAAATGTTGTTTGGACTACTCTGTCTGTTACTCATTTGTACTAGTACATGTAATTAGACTCACATTCATCATTCTCACCCTTTGTGGATGTGTGTGCACAGCTCAACTCTACTGCCGTAAATCAAAAACAGCAATACGTGAATATGCATGTTTCAGAAATATGCAGTGATTGTCTCAATACACAGCCATTTAAAAAAAGACATACATGTTCTGGCTTGAACTCCAGTTTTAATCCTATCACCAGGGATATATTGGTCCCCTCTTGCTGTATGCAGTGAGGCCAGAAACTATGTGATGTCATCGGGGGAGGTCAATGGTGGTACACCACCAGTGACATCCCTTGATCTCTGGCAGTGTTTCACACTGTTGGCTGCATGAAGGATCAAGTTCAAGCAGCATCATGTACAGGCTTCATGGGATAGATTGTGGCCTCCAACTGCATTGATCATGTTTGTGTGGTTAGTCCAGCTTTCATGTCTCTAAACTGCATTACCTGAACAGCCGAGGAGTCTCAGTCCATGTTGCTGGAGAGCATTAATTATGATGTCATTTTCCTGGAGGAAGAAGTTGCCATACCCCCAGGGTGGTTAGCCATCTGAAAGACAGTGATATACACATGATAATATTCCTGTGTGAGCCCATTTGTGCATAACAACATAAACAGTACACATTACTGTGCAATGTAAAGGTCTCTATAACACTGTCTGTGATAAATACTAATTTGACATATAAAAAGTAACAACAATGCCTTCACATATAACATTTGTAAAACCAACATAACTTATAATGTCATTATACAACTCACAAATGGTATTAGAACCCCTAACATAAGATATATGCTAAACAGTGGGCCAAACTCAACAGCATCATGCCACACTGATCTGCTTGCCTTTTGCATTGAAATACTACAACAAGCAACAATTGAACAACTTAGAGAAAGGGTTAGAATAACTCAGGATCCATAGGGAGACCACAGACAGTAAAGAGTGTTAGTATATTGAGCCAGCAGTGATAACACTTATGTTAAGAAGCATCACTGAAGAAATGTAATAGCAATAGCATATGTTTTAACAGTTTTGTTAGGAAATATAAATTAATAAATATATCCAATATCAACATCATATACTAGATATGGATTGTGTCAGAATACATAGGTTTCCATAGTTAGACCACAGAGTGCAAGGAAGTAACAGTAAGAATTGTAGATGATCTGTAAATCAGCCTTCAGATACTGTTAACATTTGCAATATGTCTGTCTATACAAATGCATGTTGGACTGAAATCAATTATTTAAAATAGCAACACTTGTTTACATAAAGTTTAAAACATCACTCTAGCAACTTATATCAACTTCTGTAAAGATAGCATAAGCAATTTGAGTAACAATTAATTTAAACGGGTACCTTTGGGAATGACTGCTTTGAAGAGATTTACTAATCACCAAAACAAAAGTGCTACCAATTTCCAGTGTGTCTCTTACTCCGAATCATAGAATCAAAGTGCACCTAATGTGCACTCACCTTTAGGTACCATTTACACCATACATAATTAATAAAGATCACTAAAATTCAAGTTCTTGTAATTCCATTCACACACCTCTGAGCAAGCTGGCTTTGTGCACTGAAGCACCCAGATGTACTGTGTATGTGCACAATAGGTATACATAAACAGTAGCACATGTGGCACATGCCAGTTTTCTTCTAATGATCTGATAACATGATATGAGGACATCAGCACCACTTTCAGATATTGATTTTGATACATTTACTGTTCAGACCATTGCTAACTGTGAACTGAGTGGTATTCCATTGAGCATTTCTCCCTGTTTCTATTTTCCAGACTTCCTCACATTGAGGATCATAATGGCTACTTTGAGAAGGCTGAAATGTGTCTGTGCACCCAACTGGACTGACAAGGAGATGACCGTGTACACTGGATGGAGCAGAGGATGACAACCAGACCCAGGAACTTTGCCATGATCAACTTCTGGAACTGGATTGCAAAGAAGCACGGAGGCAGGATGGGATCTATCATACTAGAGTACAGGTTCATCACTGCAATGATTTATTATTTATTTTTATTTTATTTTACATTTGTTGACAGGGCTAGTCCAACTGGATATATGTCCATTTTCAGCAAAGGCCTGTGGAGAAAAGCTCCAGATAACACAGATTGAACATAACAGATATGAGACAGACATATTTACAAAGCCCTCTAGTAGGTACTCACAATATACACAGTGTGTAATAGTATACAAAAACAGGTTGCAGCAAGCTATTATGAGCAAGAGATGCATACAATATTAATTTAAATAAGGCATTGAATAAGTATTTATTAATCAGGGTTAGTACAGGGACAAAGCCAGTTATCTTTAAAATACTGTTTGAGGCCTTTTTTGAAGAGAATTAAAGAAGGTTTGAGGGTAGGGTTAGATGGAAATTAATTGAATACCAATGATGTTGGCAAACAGGGAGTCACCGGCTGAGTTAATGGCTTTGTGGGTTTGGACCAACAGTTTATTGAATGATCATAGTTGCCTTGAATTACTGTATGGTTTTATGATAGTTTTGAGTGCTGGAGTATTTTCAGGGTGGTACAGAATTTTGTGTGTCACTATAAGCTGATTGAACAGAAGTAGGCTAGGCAGTTCTAGCCCCCCAAGAAGACTGAGGTTTTGACAGTGATGTGTCCTGTATGTTGAGCCTATGGCAAATCTGGCAATATGGTTGTAACAGTGAGAGAGCTCACTAAGTTCAGTTTTGCTCAAATTGGAGAGTATGGGGGGGCATATAGAAGGGTAGAGAGTAGGTGTGAGCGGGCGACTGCAGTCCTAGCTAATGAGACAAGCTTCTTATTAATGTTTTTTACAGTTTTATTGATATGCAGATCAAATTTGAGATTACTCTCTGCTATTACTCCTAAAACTTAGTATGTTCATCTGGAGAGACAGAGGTACCGTTGTTGGATGTTATGGAGAAGGAAAATGGAATGGATCTACTGGTAGGAGTAAAGAGGAGCAGTTTAGTTTTGTTGGGATTTAATAACAGACAGTGATTAGAGAGCCAAATCTCAACTGTGTTAATTGTTTTGTGTTAAGGTTTGCAGGTCTAAAGGGGAGGAGGCCGTACAGATCAGGGTAGAATCGTCTGCATATTGAATGCATGTTGCATCAGGAATGGCAGTATGAAGCTTGTCGATGAAGAAAGAAAAGAGTAGAGGACCTAAAATAGAGCCCTGAGGGACACCAAGGGTGAGAGGTAGCAGGGTGGACAGTTTGCCCTGCCATAATACAGCCTGTTGTCTGCCATTCAGATAGGATAGGAACCACTGAATAGCATGGTTATCTAGGGAGATGGATTTTAGAGAATGGATGAGTAATTTGTGGTTGACCATATCAAAGGCCTTCGACAGGTCTAGAAATAGGGTTGAAAATAGCCTGTAGTTGTTCCTATTTTGGAATATGGTATTTGTAAAGGAAAGGAGGGCAGAAGTGGTGCTGTGATGTGGCCTAAAGCCATGCTCAGATGTCCATTAGCTGCTTATGAATGCACTTCTCCATTAAATGGCAATGGGTCTGTAGTTGGACAGTTCTGTTGAACTTCCACCTTTGTGGAGTGGGATAACATGGGATGTTTTCCAGATTGAGGGGCTAGTTCCATCAGTTAGTGTTCTATTGATTAGGATAGAGATGGGGAATGCTATGGCGTCAGCAGCTTTTTGTAGGTACTCTGCAGGAAGGAGGTCAGCAGAAAGGGTGGTTGGTTTTAGTTTTTTGATAAGGGATCAGATAAAAGTGGCAGAGACAGGTTGTAAGTTAAAGGGGGGGGTGAGAAGTGGGTGTGTTAGAGTTAGAGTGGATGGAAGTAAGTTGGTTAGCTAAGGACTGAACAGTTTCAGTGAAAAAGTTATTAAAGGCAGTTGCAATAGTTTCTGGGGATTTATGGGTGTAGTTTGATGGGGTTGGGGTAGTAGATTGTCCTGGATGAAGAAGTCAGTTAATACCTGCCCAAAACCTTTGGGGATTGTTTTGGTGTTTAAATTGGATGTTCTGGTAGTAGATTTCTTTGTCTAGCAAAATTAGTTTTTTTGTATCATTTCTAAGTTGACTATATCTCACTTGGTCGAGGAGGGCTTTAGTTGTTCACCATCTGGTCCAGGCTATATTTCTAAGTTTGATTTTTGTCTTAGTTTCCTTTGTGAGCCATGGAGCAGTATTAGATTTAGTGTTTATAGTACGTGCAGGAGCAGGGGAGTCAAGAGTGAAGCAGAGAACGTCTTTAGGAGGGTCGCTGAGGTGTGGAGGCAGACCATAGATCCCTACAGTAAGTGTCCATATTCTACGCATACCTCAGCATTGCTATAGATTTTACAGATATTTTTTCTAGCCCATGTATATCAGATGGATGTTTTTTATAACCATTTAAGAGCTGCTGTGACAATTAACTCATAGGGATAATTAAGTGGCCTTGCTAAATCTTGTCCTATTAGCTGTGGATTTGATTCCCATGTTGTTAATTTGTTTAATAATGTGTATAAGATCCATAATTATTACCTTTGTGCATGTACATATGTTTTACAACATCTAACGGTATCATTTCACATAACCACTGTCCTCATGCATCATTGATGCCTGTAGCGCCTAGGCCATGGATGACTGCGCATATCATAGTTTTCCATTATAGTACCGTACCACAGTATCACCTACTGTACTGTAATACATTGGAATAAAAACATGTACATAACTTTATCAAATCATACCTCCTAAGAAAGTACACAGACACAGTTATTTAAGCTAAAAAGGAATGCCTGTCTGACTGCTTAGACATGTTTTCAGTTATGTGTTGATAGCTGTTATTTCTTTACAATAAAATGTCCAATAATTGTTTGTAATTTCCATATTCATCTGTTCATCGCAGGACTTCTAATAAACACCTGCAGCAGCTGTTTTTTTTTAGGTTCATAGGTAGGTACTAGGCTATTGGCTCTAAGGCCTATATAAGCCTAGCCAAAGGTACCCTGGCTTTTGCTACCCAAGAAAATTTTCTTCCTGTGCCAATGTCGAGCAGAGCCACAGAAGTAATCCCCGGGGTGAATTTCCTATCTCCCATCCAATCATCAAGATTTTTCTTGAACAGTGCTAATGAGGAGCTTTGTTTGATATAGATAGGTTGTTTGTTCCAGAGTATGGGAAGTCTCTGGGACAGGAATCTATCCCTCCAGCATGTTCTGTTTATTGTGGTGACGAGGTTTAGGTCCCTAGAGCGTGTAGCTCGTAGGGATTGGGATTTCTTTAAGTGGAGCATGTCTAAAAGCTCCGGGTTTGACATAGCTTTGTGTGTTAGGCAGAGATCGCCTCTGAGTAGGCGATATGCAACGGAGTAAAGCTGCAATTTTTTAAGACGGTCTGCATAGGGCAGCTCTTTGAGGCTGGTAATCCTCTTTGTGAGGTATTTCTGTGGCCTTTCCAGTTGTTGTAGATGTCTTGTGAGGTACATACCAAAAGGGGCATTGTACTCTATAATGGGTCTAATGAGTGACGAGTAGAGGGGAACAATGACCTCTTTTTTCCTGGATGCGAAACCTTTTGTGATGAGGTGTGCCACATAGAAGGATTTCCTGACTACGGTGGTGATGTGATTATCAAAGGAGAGACTACTGTCCACCTGTGTCCCAAGGTCTCTTATCACACTTTCGGTGTTAAGTAGACTACCACCTATGTGGTAGTTCATGGGTACTGAGCTTTTACCAAAAGGAATGACAATGCACTTTTTGGCATTGAGCTTGAGGCCATGGCTTTGACACCAGGCATCTGTCTCAGCAAGGCCCTTTTGTAGGATGTCCACATCTTTTGGAGTTTTGATTATGGCTCCTAGTTTGCTGTCATCTGTGAACTTCATTAGCCAAAGACCCTCTGTGTTGGCCTGTACTTCAGAGAAGTAGATACCAAACAGGAGAGGACCCAGGACTGAACCCTGTGGTACTCCACTTGTCCCCGATCTGAAGCTGGATTTGGAGTCTGCTACTTTCACAGTGTGGGTTCTGTCAGTGAGCCAGTTGGCAACCCATCTTGTGACATAGGGATTTATACCTAGTTTAGTGAGTTTATCTATAATTCCAGAGTGGAGGATGGTGTCAAAAGCCTTGGTGAGATCTAGATAGGCTGTGTGAACCACCTTACCCTCATCTATGGCTTTGGTGACTGCTTCAAAGAAGTCTATCAGGTTTAGGAGACAGGATCTGCCTTTTACAAACCCGAACTGGGTGGGGTCCTCAGATTGGAGATTACCAATGTCATTGTTTATAAGTTCCATGATGATACGCTCCATAGCCTTGCAGACCAGGCTCGTTAGGCTAAATGGGCGGTGGTTTCAGGGGTCTGTGGTAGCTCCCCCTTTGTGGAGTGGGATAACTGTTGCTGTGCGCCATTCAGTGGGCACATAGCCTGAGGTGAGGCTATGATTGAACATGGTACTTAGGTGGGGTGCCAGTTCGTTCTGTAGTTCATGTAGAACACAGCCTGGGATGTCGTTAGGTCCCATGGATGCTGTGTTCTTGGCTTTGGATAGTGTGTTTTTTACCTGTGCAGCCGTGATTACAGGAACTTTGCATTCTTCTGGTATAGAGATGGGCCCTTTAGGGGATGACAGAGGGGTAAAGTTAGCACTTGACCTATCTGGCAGGATGTTGGCAATATCCGTTGCTTCTGTATATCTAGTGCCATTGTGCTGTAACTCAGAGCAGATCTGAGTGTTGCCATTGAGATTCTTGACATAGCTATAGAATGCTTTGTGGTTGTCTTTAGAGTCAGTGGCAATTTTGTTTTCATAACTAGCTTTGGAGGATTTTATGAGGGATTTCATCTTCTTACTGAAGCTGACCAGGGAGTTTCTCCAATCATGGGATTTTACTCTTTTTTGCAACAGTTTATTTCTTCTGTTGTAGAGTTTGTTTATGGCAGGGGACCACCAGATTGGCTTCCTTTTTCTGGAGGCTAGCATCTTGGTTTTGTTAGGGATTGCACAATCCATGCACTCATGTAAGTGCTTATAAAGTGCATTTGTGTAGGATTCAGCAGTCATACCTCTATTGTCTGTCAGCATGTGTGTCGTGAAGTTTGCCACTTCTGTCTTAAGAAGCATGAAGTTGGCTTTGGAGAAATTTTTTACTGTGGTTTCCCTACTGGTGGTGGGGGGTGTGGATGTCTAGGGTGATTAGCTTATGGTTGGATCTGACCAACGAGGAACTGGCCTCTGGTGTGGAGCACCGGTTGCCCATGTTGGTAATAACCAGGTCTAGGATATTGCTCCCCCTGGTGGGGGTATGGATAAGTTGATCCATAGCATTGGAATTTATGAATTCCAGAAAACATTGAGCACAAGAGTTGGTACACGAGTAATTTTCCCAGCTAATGGTAGGGTAGTTGAAATCACCCATTATTAGGGTGTTAGGTTGTACCCTAATATTTTCCAGTGTATTAAGAAATGAGGAGTGGGAATCCTGGAGCATGGTGGGGGATCAGTAGCAAGCTACAATTTGGATTGTGGTCTTTCCCAGAGTTAGTTGCACTTGGATAATCTTGGATGCATTATTCTGAGCAACTAGCCTGGAGGTGTGGATATCCTTAATGAATATGGACATGCCTCCACCTTTAGCGTTTCAGTCCAGGTTAGGTGGCCGAAAGGTGTGGTATGAATTATAGCCTGGTAATGCAGGGGTACTCTCTGGAGCCTTGAACCAGGTCTCTGTCACTGCACAGATGTCAATGTTCTCAATTTTAAGGAGTGCCTCAAGAGAGTGCATTTTGAGGTTTAGACTTCTAGCATTGAGTAGCAATACCCTCAGATTCTTCTTGCCTGTACCTGTTAGGGTGGTGAATTTGTCATTTGAACTTTGCCTAAAAAAGGCACTATAGGGGTGGCTAGAGCCTTAGCCAGTATCTGGAATCCCAGGGGTGATAGGTGCAGGCCATCTCTGGCAAAGCATCGTGGCTTGTCGATCATGTCATCCCAGACAGACAGATACTGGATCCCCTTAGAATGACACCAGAAGCTTAGCCAATTGTTGAAGTCAATCATTTTGTCCTTGTACTGTGGTATCATTCTGGGTGATGGCAGGATGCTACTCAGGGCTAGGGTCATACCTGCCTGGGCTACAAGATCGGACAGCTCCTCCATGTCCTTTTCATGTAGTCCAAGGAGGTACGCCTCAGGTCATTCACACCAACATGGACAATGACAGAGTCATATTTGTACTTGATGTGGAGTGACCTGAGTGCATGTGTTATGTGGCAGATCCTGGCACCCAACAGGCAGCTGACAGTAACTTTCTCCTTGTTTAGCCTGGTGAGTGGAACATCAGTGTGCCTGACTATAGAGTCACCTATGACTAGAGTGTTGGGTACGTTGTTATGCCTTATGGGCTGTGGTTGAGTGGCACACTGAGTTTGTGGGCTATGTGTCATTTGGGTTGTGTTGGGGGGTGGAGGTTGCTTGTGTTTTTGCTTTGGAGGTCCCTGTTGCTTGGGCAGGTTTTTACTAAGAGCCTCCATGAATGTAGGTGTGTGTTTTGTATTTCTATGTGTGTGTTTTGGTGTTGTAGGTTTTGAGGGACTATGTGCTGAGTGTGGTGTGGTGCAAGTGTTTACCTTCTCCTCTTGACTGTCTAGTCCAGTCTTGGGTGAAGAGAGCTTTGCTTCCATTTTGGCTATATAAGTGCATCTCTCACAGGTTGTAGTGTTGGGTGGTAGGAGGAGAGGGTTGTCTGTGTACATGAGGCAGTTACTGCATTGCCCCAAGATGCCCAGATTCATCAGGTAGACAGGAGAAAACACAGGGAGCTGACCCTTAGACATGCCTGGATAGGTGCTTATTTGTTAAGTACTAGAAACTGTTTTCCTCCAGACAGTGAGGAAAGTTGAGTGCTGTAGTAATCTGTAGCTAATTTAGTGCTTACAATAAGTTCTGAACAACTGCTGAAACAAAAAACTGTCTAGTTCTAAGAAACAAAATTAAGCTAGAAGGCTTCCTTTCAACACAGAAAGGCTTGGGCCCTAGAAGCCTACAAATAGTCCTGGGCACAGCAAATCTATATCCAGGCTAGACTACCCACAGGAAAGGCAAGAAGCAAGCTTAGAAAAAGTTTTTTTTTTTTTTTTTTTTTTTTTTTTTAGTGGAAAGAGAGAAAGGAGTAGCAGAAACTAAGCTGACTGGTCTTCTCAAATGTTCTCCCTGTACTGGGTAGAATGAGGTAATGACATTAGACTGGGAGGAGGGTCCCAGATCAAATTTACACTAGGGGTGGGCAACTGCAAAGCCGCCAACTATAACATTTGAATATTAAACAACACTTGCTGAATGCTAGCTTGGTTTGGAAGGCAACTACCTACGGTGTATACATTTTGTCATGCTGTGGGTTCCAACCCAGAGAGGGAAAACATATATTGGTACCTGTTAAATTGTTTCACTTCACACATAGCATTTTCTTAAGAATCATATTCCAATACTTGATATTAATGTTTATGTTGTGCATGGTTATGAATAGCCGACTTAGTCTTTGAATTCCTATGAATATGTCGACAATCCATAACAGTCTGCTAACATCAGCTTTCTAACAACAGGGTTTGTACTGCAGTACCTGTTTGCTTAGGATGTGCATGTGTTGGCAGTTAGCTTGACTTTTAAGGAAACATGCTAGTATGCCTACATTTTGGCATGCTGTGTGCTCAAATCTAGAAAGTGGACATATCTGAAACTGTTATCTTGTTTTAATCTACCTATATCATTTATTTAGAAGCATATTCCACTTATTGATATTAACATATATATTGAGCATGGTTGTGAAAAACAGTTATTTGTTGAACTCCTGTGAACATATCCATAATCCATAACATTCCATTAACATCAGCCATTTAACATCAAGGTCAGTAAAGCTTGCTAAATCCTGTTATATGTCTGAGCAATTCTTTGGTTAATATTGTATACTTTGTAAATGTGCTATGAAGGTCTGTTTTCTCATGAAAGTGTTGCACTCAATTCTAGAATAAAATCATCCTCAGATTTTGAGGGAGTGGGATCAGCAGACTAGCAGCTGAAATGCAGAACAAGGAAGATACATGTATTTCTGGGCCTCCGCTGAAAAAGGACCTGTGTCTAGTCAGACTTTTCTGGTAAACAAATGTTAAATAAAATAATAAATTTCCTAGTGATGTGCACTTTTGCAAGGAATATCATGGTCATCACATACACCTCCTAGTGTCCCTTACATGCAGCAACATGTATAATTTTGTTCACAGAAGTTGCATGCTACATGACACCATCCCACTGTCTGAGGAATGGATGCTCTCCATGGCTGTTAATGTTTCTGAACACAGTGCTGACATGAATATAATTTTCAAACTGTTTAGCTGCACAAGCAGCACATGTCCATGCTATGAAATCCTAAGTCAAGGTCCTTTTTAGTAGATTATCCCCCATCCAGATGATGGCACAAAAATAAGGAGGGTGGCCTAATGGTTAAGCTGTTTGCCTTACAAACGCAAGGTGCAGGGTTTGAATCTCGCAAGGGGTAATTGGCTAGGCTTAAAATGACTCGCAAGGGCAAATAGCCTAGTACTAATCTATAAAAATCTTTTTACAGCATTCAAAACAAGCTTTTTTTCAAAGTGTGTGAGCTAGACAAGTCGTCCTCAAGTTTGGATGTAGATTGTAGTTGAAGGTTTGAATCTCATGTCATCGAATCTGTGTTCAAACATGTTGACATCTATATGTAAAATATCAACCATGTATTTTGATTATCTAATATTTTTCAGAAATAAATTTCTGAAACCGTGCTGAGAAATGAATATCACTACTGTTTAAGGAATACATTATTCATACTTTCGTTTTTTTCTGATTTTAGTCGAGGAGAATTGCAGCAGGAACAAAGCAATGTTCATCGAGCAGATGCGCAGTGTTTAGGAGCAGCAGAGGGAGAGGGGTATGTTAATTATTTTTGCTGTTTTATGAAATGAAATGCATCTTCCCCTGTTTACAGGCCTGTATTTTTCACAATATAATAGTTATATGGATTAAAATACAGGAATACCCACCATTCACTCATAAGGTAAGTGAAATCATCACATGATAGTTGTACTTACAACTGTGATTGCTATCTAAAAATTTTGAATTTCATGTAGAACTAAGTAATTGTTTCAGCACACAGTTTTTGAACTGTACTCTGCAACCTGAGTAATAGTTGGGTTTCTATATCCATCACATATGCAAGTCAAACTTGTGTAATTGGTGTTTATAGTGCATGTTTGTTGTGTTAGTGTTTGCAGACTATGTAATATGCCATCATTTGTATTGTGCCTGCCTCCAACTTCTTGGGTCTTTTTTTGTTGTAGAAATGCAGGTATAGCCTAGGTTTCTTAATACTGAGCGAATATAGCATCTGTCTCCAACTCCTTAGATGTTTTTGTAGCAACACAGTTATAGTCTAGGCTTACTGCACTTAATCAAATGTACATCTGATTACAGCACTTCTTTATCAGCAAGCATACTCACAATGTTTTGATTTTTAAGGCTGTTGATTGATAATATTTTGGTAAATAATGCATAAATTGTACACACACAATATTGCTATTGATAAATATATTAGATCGTCATATGTCACCAGCTGTATTGATTGAACATATCCTATTGTTTTTACTGTTGTTCTCATTATATTGATGTGCATACAGCCAATTATCATACTGACTGTCTCAGATGTTTGTCATATGGCTTGCCTCTTGTCCACAATATTGTCATATCACTTTCTCCTCATTCTAACAATGATATTCTGTGGCCACTCATATAAACCATTGAATGCAGACAGTACAATCTGTTGATTTGAGCATTCATAAATTCTTATAAAGCTAATGATCCAGGTGGATGTGTTTATGTATATAGAATTATTCAAAAATAAGACTGACTTTCTGTTCAAAAAAGAATTCTGACATCCTGTTTATAAATAGGACATATAGTGCCATGTATTTATGAAGTATCTCTGTCCATAATGGATGTGTGTCAGCCACTGCCTAAATTGTCATCACAATCATATTATATTGTGTTATGATATTCATGGGACTGCTCTATGTGATATAAATTTGCTTTTCTATTATGTTGTGCTTTTCAATTAATATTTACAGAGCATATAACCCATGGACAGTCTCTAAAATGAAGACAATAAGTCCATGCCAGGCCACTGCCAGAGTCATCCAAGGATGATAGTGATGATGATGACAACATAAATGCTGAGGAACATGGACCAGGCCTTCCTGTGCCATCCCTCCAGGAGGTCATGACTAATGTGTTCTGAACACAGATGAGGGACATGGTGGGGTTCTTTTTTCAGCATATGGTTCGAGCTATGCTGGATTTGCTCAGGGGGATAACTCATGGGATCATTTGGGAGTCTGAGCCCCATTAACCTGGTTCCTCCATTCTGTAAGTATTGTCTGTGTGCTGGCAACTTGACGATTGCCATTTCATTGATCGGACTGTATATGTATTCTTGTGCATGCATGCATGCATACCATAGGTTCATAGGTTCATAGGTTCATAGGTTCATACTAGGCTATCTGCCCTAGGGCATTTATAAGCCTAGCCAGAGTATGTTTGGCTTTCGCCACCCATTTTAAATTAATTTTGCTATGCCCTTTTTCGAGGTTAGTATACTGTGCCTCTGTCTAACAGTGACACAGAAGTGATACCCGGGGTAAACCTATGATCTCCCATCCACTCATCAAGACTCCTCTTGAAGAGAATCAATGAGGGACTCTGCCTAACCTGGACTGGGATTTTATTCCATAGTGAAGGGAGCATCTGGGTTATGAATCTGTCCCTCCAGCATGTCCTATTTATTTCAGTGCTGAGGTTCAAGTCTCTCGAGTGTGTAGCTCGATGGGATTTGGATTTGTTGAGGTGCAGCATGTCCCTTAATTCCGGTTTGGACATGGCCTTATACGTCAGGCACAGGTCACCTCTGAGCAGGCGGTATGCCACTGAGTAGAGCTGGAGTTTCTTTAACCGGGCAGCATATGGCATCTGTTTGAGCCCTTTGATCCTCTTGGTGAGGTACTTTTGGGGTCTTTCCAGTTGCTGCAGGTGTTTGGTAAGGTACATCCCAAAAGGGGCATTGTACTGGATTATGGGCCTGATGAGGGATGAGTAAAGAGGCACGATGACCTCCCCTAATCTAGATGTGAATCCCTTCATGATTAGGTGGGCTATATAAAATGTTTTTCTTGCCACCAGAGTCATCCAAGGATGATAGTGATGATGATGACAACATAAATGCTGGACAGTTGAATGCACATTTACAGGCTACCTCTTGCAGCACTAGCAGCACTAGATATCGTCAAGTTGCCAGCACACAGACAATACTTACAGAATGGAGGGACCAGGTTAATGGGGCTCAGACTCCCAAATGATCCCATGAGTTATCCCCCTGAGCAAATCCAGCATAGCTCGAACCATATGCTGAAAAAAGAACCCCACCATGTCCCACCATGTATCTGTAATGCTTATGTGTTATTGTCATTTGACATTTACTTTTGTTTCAATGTGTGTGTATGACACTTTCCACACACATTCAACTGTCCATGCATTGTGGCAGTTAGCCTGCTGCTAGTGCTGCAAGAGGTAGCCTGTAAATGTGCATTTTACTGGGTGACTGACAGACAACATATGTTGTCCATACTCCATGCTCCATCAATAACAGTATGATATGTCTTGGATATCAGGTATGTACAACATGCAGACATGTCATTCCACATATGCTTTGAATGACAGCTGTCTTGATGTGATGTGTGTCATGGGTTGGCAATACTGATGCCATGTGGGATCATATAGCGTTATTTCCTGTCTATGTGCAGTCCTCCTTTTCTGATTGCATCAAACAGCAATGTAGCATTAATCTGTATACACTGCTACAGATAACACATTCTTTAATGGTACATTACACTGTATTTGTTGAATGTAGTATTTCCACATCCATTACATACTGACATTGATTTACACCTTCCCCAAGCAGTTGTACACATTAACTGAATGCACTTGTGTGTGCCCATAGTCAGATACATACTGACACACAAACGTACCTTTGACATGCAAGCATTCACTGAGTTACTACTGATGTGTTGTAATTATGCTCATAGGAGTACCCTCTGCTCTGTAATGAGCAGGGTGGGTAACATACAACTGAGTTTCTTTATTTGACATTTGCATGACAGTATATGTGTATGTGCTTGCAATTTTTAGCTTGTTTACCTATGCATGTTGATGTGATAGGATTGCACATTACTGTGTATGTATGTTTTATACATGTCCAGTTCTATGGACATCAGAAATCAATCTGGCCATTTGACATACATTTTTCCATTTGGTTAAATGTATTTCTGTGTGGCTTTTACAGCACCCTGTGTGTTGTACACATGCATTTGTATTGTGCAACTTACCTTGTCCTGCTTTACCCTGATGTGTACCACATTGTTCACCTCTCTCCCACTTTCATATTTTGTTATTATTTCTTGCAGATATGTTTGCCTTTGTTGCAACTAATGATCATTGCCATGCATTAACTGAAACAGTGAATATGTGCCACAGGTATGGCCATTTTATAATGCAGGACATGTACACACATGTTGCTAATTAATGCTTGCAATACATCCTTGATCTCATTATATGTGTATGTTACCTAGTCTATTTTTTTCACATCCATGTGCACAACCTCCAAAAAATGAATAAAAGTGAAGGGCAATCATGGCCACATCACCAAAGCTAATAGTAGCTTACAATGGGTGCAGGATACGTGTGTGAAGCACAAGCAATACACACACCCAGGGAAATATGGAGGTAGAAAAGGAAATATGGGGCATGGGTGAAGACGATGGACACACAAGAGGTATGTTGGAAAATGAAAATATTAGGGACAGTCAGAGGGCATGGGCAATTTTTTTTTGGTAGGAATAGGACCCTTGTTAAGAATAAAGAGAAAGGTAAAGAGAGGTAAAGAGGAGGAGATGGTAACCACAGCAGATTTACCCATATAAATAAATCACTACACCTGACAGACGAAGGTCAGAAATAAACAGCAAGGAGAGGTAAGTTACACAGACAACACACACTGCACAAAATAGGCAATGAAAAGTTGACAAACAGGGTGGGGTGCCTACCAGCTATGATGAAATGCAGAAATACATATGTACCTATGCATTATTATGCTATGACATGTTGCAAACTGTGTGGCTGTCATACTTCGATGTATATGACTGATGACAGTTATGTGTTGTGGGGCTGATAAATAGGTATTACAGTACACATTCTACCAGCAGTGCAAGTGTAAACCAAGCAAAATCACAGATAAGCAAATGCAGCACCTGTAATGCCAGAAAATACCAGCAGACTATGTGAAAAACAAATAGCCAAACACAGTTCCAAACAGCAGAACTGTAGCAAAACAGCAGATTAGCTGCTACCTACACAAATAGGTGTACACAACCCAACCAGACATGTAATGGAATGCATATATCACACACATATACCATGTCAATGGCAACACACAGGTGTAGGTGTATATGTATGACCTTCATTGGCCTAACTGGCAATTATTTGAAAGCAATGTCATTACATATACACATACAAATGACATGTAATTATAATAAATAGCCACAAATCTGTGATTAATGCTATATAACAAATATCAGGTTGTGCACATGAATTTCAACAATGGACTGGTTAATATGTAACACACAAGTACAAGAAGAAAGGATTCTGACAATGTTGATTATATATCATGTGTATGTGCAAGATATATGGCATAACTACAAAGGAGGAATGAGGTGGACAACAACAGACCACATTAAGGAAGACATTGTATCAAAGCTCCATAGGCAAATGATAAAGCAGGACAATATGTAAGGTGACACACTGCAAATGCACCACCACATAGGGTGTTGTTGAGATCAGCCCAAACTACACTGAAGTGAATGGCCAGTATATGTCACATGGGCAGACGTCATTGCTGACTTCAACAGAAATGGCTATGGATGCATCACATACACAATATTGTGCAATCATATAACAGCAACAGGCATATGTAAGTAAGCTAAGAATTGATATGACATACACATATATAAATTGTTATGCCAATGTAAAACAACAAGTTGAAGAAACACCTGTGGTTGTATCTCTCTGATCCTGGTTATGACAGTCCTATGAGCAAAACTTCTGCACATTAACATGAAGCCAGTGGCTGCTCACACCTCCAAGGCACGTTTTTTTTTTTTTGTATTGATCAGAATATGTGACATGTATATAAATCATTGCATATGTACAGTGTGTACCAAAATATGTAAATTTATGTGAATAATATATGGATGTGGAAATGTAATATAGGCCAAAGAAGGCATACTGTACTGTTACTGAATAAATTATCATTACCACTGTGTATACATAAACATTACAATGTCAGTTTATACCTTCAGTAGAGGAGGACTGTCCATATTTATCAGATACATTTATATGACACAACATGGCATCAGCATTTCCAACACATGGAACACACAATGCCACTATGCTAGTCTGACAGACAGCATGACAAGTGTCACCCAAAACACAGGGGCAAGGACATGTCCTTCAGTTGAATGTACATGACAAGGCAATCCACAAATCATACTTATATTGATATTAATATTGATATTAATGTGGTATCTGTGGAATATGGCCAACATGTTTTTTGAGAGTTGCTGTCAGTAACACATATGTATACACGGGAATTGCTGCAGCAGTAGCAGCATGTTAATTCCTGAAACTCGTGGACAGCTGAATGTTGAATGAAAGTCTAATGCAATAATGTGTATCATGAACCCATTTCAAGAATAATGCTAAATTTCACAGGACATCTGCAGAGTACATTTGGATGTGTATCACATAAGCATGGCAGCAAAATGCTGTGTATAAACAAGTGTGCATATACAGTCCAATCACTGATGCAAACACCATGGTGGCAGCATTACACAAGTGAATCACACAGACAATATTCATGGTCTCTCCCTTTTTTTAATTTCTCCAAGTCTTTTGGGTTTCTAATACCATGACAGAAATTGACCCCATTCCTAAGTCAAAGTACGATTAAAGTTCATGAAATTAGTATTGTTTCAATCTTTGATGTCAGCAGAACTGCTCTTTGCAGCACCTGCAATGTGCCCAGTAATGACTCCTTCTGCAATTCATATGGGATTACATGTATTGGTAACATATCTAAATACAATTGTAGATTCTTTCTTATAAGGCATGTTGCTCCTACTACTATTGGAACTGTATGGGTATCTTTCTTCCACATTGTTCTCATTTCTGCCTGCAAATCCTGTAGTCACTGGGTGTGGTGATTTCAATGATCAATGCTACTTTTCACCACTATATCTGTTTTTTTAGCATCTGCTTTCTGAACTGTTGGTAATGGGCGAGCCCAAATGATGTAGACTTCATCATTTTCTATGATGATTTGTTGCTCGTGTTTCCAGTGTTTCTCAGGCACTTCAGTACCATAATATTTGCACAGTCCCCAGTACAACAGTCTTGCCACATTATTATTCCTTTCAGTATACAGTTCTTCTGCCATTAGTATGTAACAACCAGCAATGAGGTGTGCAACTGTTTCCAATTCCACTTTACAAAATCTACATTTGTCTGTTTCTCTCACATGTTCAATGGACTTTGTAAATCAATGCGTACATAGCCCACTATCTTGGGCCTCCAATATTAACCTTTCATTTCTTGGTTTGAATTCGCCTCTCCTTAACCATTCCTGCATTCGATCTTGTTCAACATGAGGTTCTTCCAGAAGATTTCTATACTTGCAACTATAGTTATGCATTTTCCACATTTCTTGCCTTCTCATCTGGGCCTTCACCTTATATTCTTTCTTTTGTTTTTTTAGCACATTCAGTTGCTTCCTGATTTTTATCTACTTCTGGTTTGATTTCCATTCCTGCTTTACACTGATATGCTTCTGCTAGATTAAGCAGAGAAATCATCTTAGATTTAGTCTTTTCCTGTTTCAAAACTTTCACTATGTTTGGGTCTTGTGAGGTCAGCAGATATGTGGGCAATCCCACAATTGCAGATCTATACATGTAATCAGTTTCAAAGAAGCCCATCTCTCCTTCAGAACGGGGAATATATAATCTTGGTGTGCACTGATTTTTATAAACCATTTGATGAGCAGGAAGCATCCTTCTTGTTTTCCTGTCTAATCTATTCAAAACATTGGTTCCCTATTAGAAGATCGAAGACACATTCTTTCTAATGCGTCTTGGTTGAACTCAAAAGCCTGAAACTGCAAAATATCGAAGCGGCTTTTAAGCAAATTCTTTCCCTGGGAAAGAATTTGCTTGACTGCTTCATTACTTTGCCATTTTCGGCACTGTAGTGCGGTCTCAGAGTTGGTATATTTAAGTAGGGGGTGTGTGGGGGGTGAAGCCCCCCACTTAATGTAATGTTTAAAGTGGGGTTTTTTTGTTGTTTGTTTGGAAAAACTATTTTTTTCCCTAGAAAAAAATCGCTGTTCTGACAGTTCGAAATTGTAAGCTTTCACTTACATAGGGTTGATTAATTACCATTCGCTTTTTTAAGCATTCAGTGAGCTGATATAGACCCAAAACATTTTGGAGCCCAGTCAATCACTCCAGAACTGGAAGGTAGAACAGGAAGAGCAAATTGGTTTATAGCTTGAATTTTGTTTGTAGATGTCACCGCTGTTTCCAGGATTAATTTAAATCTTCTAAAGTATTCCTTACTAAGTTTTATTTACATTTGTTCATGTTTTATTGCTGATCCTTCATCATTTCCCAAATATTTATACACTTCCTCTTGCTCAAGTTCTTTTATATCACATTCTTGTCCCAAACTGATGTTTTCTTGGTGCTGCAGTTTTCCTGCTTTAAAGGGTTGCTTTTTGCACATTTATCAAGACCCAATGACATTCTTATATCATTTGAAAAAGTTTTGACAACTTACAGTTGTGCTTCAAGTTAATCATCTGATGAGCTATACAGTTTTAAATCATCGACAAAGAGAAGATGAGAAGTCTTTACACTTTGTTGTTGTATAGGAACCAGATTATAGGTTTACCTTTGAATGTGTAAATGCACATTCGTCGAACGTGCACATCTGCGAACCATTTACACGAAAACCGAAGCACCGACTTCCGGAAATGTCAAATAAATATTGACTTTCGACATTTCCGATCGCTCCACCGCTGAAACAAGTGCTATCATGGGTCAAAAAGGGTTCGAGATTTTGGAGTTCGGCACTTCGGTTTTCGTGGTTTTGGAATTTTGCGGTTTGCAGTTCGCACCAACAGTTTTGAAGATGTTGCCATTGAACATTCAAAGGCAAACCAATTCATTGCCATGGCCTAAACTGTTACTTAGACAGCTTAATGGGTTAAGGGCAAGACAGAATAACAGCAGTGACAAAGAGTCAGCCTGGAATATCCCCATTGAATTTTTATCCCTGGGATAATAATTTGTCCTTTATCATGGCTTAATTGCAAAGTGGTCTGCCACTGTTTCATGGTCACTATAGTGTAGTCAATCAGTTTAGAGTATATCTTAAACATTTTAAGCACCCTTTTATCCGTGAATGTGGAACGCTATCAACTACTTTTTTTGTAGTCAATCCATGCCATACTTAGATTCTTACCTTTTTACAGTTCTCCACTGTGACTTTATTTAACAACAAATCATCCTTTGATCCATATAACTTTCTTTTATTGCCCTTTGGTTCTATTGCCATAATGGAGTTTTCTTCTAAATGACTATAAACTCTGTTGGTATCAATTCCAGTGTATAGTTTGTATATCATCAGAAGGCAACTTACTGGGCTATAATTTTAAGGTAGCTTGAAGGTTCACTCTTAAGTAGAAGCATTGTTTTTCCTGATGTTGGCCAGGTTGGTGTCTGTTCAGGGTGTGAATATGAATAGTTCTTACTCATGGCTAAATCTCCGTACAAAGATGTTAATACTTTTAACCAGAAGTTACTGTAGGTACTGCATCTAGGCCTGGGGTTTTCCAATTAGAAGCTTTTGTTAACTTTGTTTCAGTCTCTCTGGCTGTTACTTAATCACATTTCATATCCTGTCCCTTTAAACTTATTATTTCTTTTACTTCTTCTATCCATTTAGCATCTTTGTTATGTTCTACAGGATCTACATAAATAGTTCTCCAAAATATATATATTTCTTCTTTTTGGTGGTCTTTCAATTCCTTTTACCTTGTTTCCCAATTCTCTATAAAACATTTTTGGGTCATCAATAAATTGCTTATTTTGTACTTTTCCTTTATATTTATCTGTGTATCTTCTAAATTTTTTCACATGCACTGACATTTTTAGTTTGTTATTTGCGATAGTGCATGATAGATCTTGATCTGTTCTAATACTGCACATTGCTTTTATTACGTCTATCTTTCTAAGTATTTTTGTTGATATGTTCCCTCTTCTATACGCTTCCCAACAGTGATACTTCTCTTTAAATATCTTTGGTGATGCTGTTTTTGTATTGATTAGTTTGGTTTTCTCCTTTGCATAGATATTATACCATTTTAAATCTATTTTTCTTACCCATGTCTATATTTCTTCTTCAGATGTCTCCTGATCTTCCTGTTTCTCCTTACCTTGGGGACTCGCTTCCATCATGCTGTTATGTAACTTGTGTTAGAGCTACTATACCAAATCCTTCACTTTGCAGGCACTCATAACTTCAGTGTCTATTTTTTTAACTGCTACTTTACTAATCTTTTTTTCTACAGTCCCTCTTTGTGATATTATTTTTTTATTGTGAAATTTTCCATATCTGGATGCCTTTGCCTGTATTTCTCTTTGAATATCTTTGGGGCTGCCTTCTTTATATTGATTAATTTGGTTTTTGCCTTTGCATAAATATTGCACCATATCAAATCTCTCTTTCTTTCCCATGTTCATATTTCATTTTTATGCTTTCCAAAAATCTGTAGGTTTTGTTGTTTATACTTTAACACTTCCTCAGATGCTTCTTTTTCCAAACAGATCAACGTTTTTTGGTCTATATACTGTTTTTTTACAAATCTGTTGTATTAATGAGAACAAGCTTTTATTTGAGGCTTCTGATAGTTTTTCTTGTAAAAAAATGTCTTTCCTCTAATTTCTCTCAATCTTTTTGTATATCTTGTGTCTGGAAATTCTGGGCTTTTTGCCTAACAGTAATAATACATCATTTTTTCTTATCTTCAATAATCCACTCTATCATCTTTATGGCTCTTCTTTGGCCTATCAGTTTTTGTGATTTTTGTGGACTGCTACTTCCTTCTACAATGGGGGGAGCATTCTCCTGCTGGCACTGGCCTGGCCCCATTGTAGGAAAGTTTCCATATTTTGAGGATTCTGTACTGTCATTTTTCCCAGTCCTGGCACCAGTGTACCTACCAGGATTGGGCACTTTTTTGTCTTGGGTCTTGTGCACCCAGCCATCATTTTTAATTTTTGACCTACTTCTATCCATGATATATGTTACATAAATATGGTTTATTGTCATCTTGGTGAGATTTTGTTAAAAGCAGGGTATACCTCGTGAAGGTACTCACCAAGACTTGAGGATGAATAAAGTTTTAGCAATACTACTCTCCTTTGCTTGCTGACTTATCATTTCTTCATTCAGACCCCTAAACCCACTTACAGTGCTGAGTGATCACCCTGATGGGAGTGAACATTATGAATGATCTCGCAGGCTATTTCCCTGAATGAGTCTCGCATAACCCCTGCCATATCTTGAAAGAAACTTCCCATCATGTTACTCATCTCTGTCTGAAGGACATCAGTCACCACCTCCTAGATCTGTTCCTGATAACCATATTGTTGGGGGAGTGCCTGGTGTCATCTCATCTGGAGTGTAGCAGGGATAATTGTGTGTGCATGACCAGCTACCTCGTTGCCATTCTTGTCTCTGTCATGGTCAACATTATCATCAGAGGACTCTGGCAGTAGTCTGGCATGCATCATATTTAATGTCTGATGGGTGAGCATCTACAAGCCCTATGCTCTGTCAATGTGAATCACAACACAAGACAAAAAGTATATATGCATAGCTGCTGTAGCTGCTATTGCATGGCTACATAACATACCCACTGTGACACAATGAACAGGAAGAAAACAGCCAGTATGAAGCCTTCGAATATGTCATGGCCATAATCAAGAGTACCACCATATGCAATGTATGTGAGGAACCAAAACCATAACAATGAAAAACAAATGTCTATCAGGCTTCACATTCCTGTGAAAATTGTAGCTGACATTAAACTGAAAATGATGTGCACCTCTGCAATCTAACAGACATTAAGTAAGACCCTGTCATCATGTGATGTTTGCATATGACAATAAAGGTATATCAGCATACATTGCAGGTGTCATTAAAAACACATTCTCAGCTGAAATGAGCAGAAATTAGTATGCATGATAAGTATAATAAACAGATTTGCTTCCAGTGGATGGCTTGTCATGCACATAACACGTTCTCTATGTCCTATTTTCTATACTTATGGATGCTTTCAATAACAGATCATGTCAGGGCCACTGTATCCATCACACAATGTTACTCCAGGCCATACCATGGCATTCATAGTAGAACTTACCAATGGAAATCCTGACATTAACTGAGCACTTGTTTATTGTCCAGCATTATGCATGACAAGCATATACAAAGCCAGCACATTTACATTTCCTGACATTTAAAGAAAAACATAGCAAGCCACTGAGCTGCACTGTTTAATACTTGTGATGTATGCCTCAGTAAATTGGTCAACTGACTGTTTCAGCGAATATCCCTATTTCCATATTTCCTGTCTGTTATGTGTGCTCTGCACATTTATCTTGCTATGTCAATGTCAACTGTATTCCAGATGTCTGTGCAGGTAATGAGTCATAGGAAAAGTAACCAATTAACACAGATGACAATCCAGCAGGAAATATAAAAGCCATATGCAAAAGAGGTGAGCAGGGCAACATGGCCATTGGCTGACCCAATGCAACACAACACACTAGTAATAATGTGCAATCATAAATACAGTGACAGCCTGTAACACATGAAAGTATGGTGTATGCCTTACAAACATTCTTGACCGTATACAAATGTATCAGTGTCATACATACATTTATCAGTAATTACTACCCTGCAAAATGCAAATGTCATGATGCTGCTTCCTGCTTCTATAACAGAGAGTTTAAAATGTTGGTCAAAAATGCCTATGTGCAAGGTAGCCCTAAACACAGAACACAAGTAAATATTAACCAAGCCATTGAACATGTTGTAAGCAGATCTGATACCCCTTTTGAGCTAAAGAGCATGGTATACAGTTCCCTAACAACAGCATAACCACTGAGACAACAGGCATCTATTTAGTATTTGAATAAGCAAACTATGCACAACAGATTGGTCAATGTACTAACACTTACATTACCAAACAAATTACTACTAACTTGTATTTAAAACATCACAATTAAAAGCACTGTGACAGTTACACAGAAATGAGTTATTTTAGTTGTAACCCACATGTCAAAACTTATCTTCAGCAAACATAGCTTGCTGCTAAATGATATGTAAGCATATTTTTAGACTAATTCATACTTGTAATCAAAGGTACTATCTGACGGGTCTATATTATATTATATTATTGAACACTTAAAAAAGCGAATGATGAATAATCAACCCCATGAAAGCGAAAGCTTACAATCTCGAAAGCTCAGAACAGTGATTTTTTTCCAAGGAAAAAAAAAATCGCTGTTCAAAAAAAAAAAAAAAAAATTGAAATAATACATAAAGTGGGGCTTCACACCCCACCCCACTAGTTAAATATACCAACTCTGAGATCGCACTACAGTGCTGAAAACAAATTTTTTCCTTGGGAAAGAATTTGCTATTTTGCCTTTTCATTGTTTTAAGTTCAACCAAGACACAATCGATAGAATGCATCTTCGGTCATCTAATAGGAACCCCTGTCTGACTGTTGCACTTACATTAAAGATGCATGATGGATATTCCTGCATTATAAGTAGTACACATGGAAATGGCAAAAATATGAGCCTGTAACAATGACCATATCTCATTTATTTAAAAATCAAAGTAATCTATATACCTCTCTCCATGTGCTGCTCCTCCAGCCTGTGAATCCATTCAGTGCACAGAGCCCAATTACAAGTGCCCTCCTCATCACCTACAAAAAGTAAAAAGCATGCATGAATGGTGTAAATATAACATAACATTGACAAATGTTGCTCAGCTGATGTTCACATGTTCATGGAAGAGCATTGTAGAATCTCCCTACACAGTTTGGAAAGTTTTATACACAGTCCTTTACATATTGGAATAGCACTGAACATGGATTGGAGAACCTAAAATTCAAACTTGCCACTCTAAGTTACATCCACAGTCTAACCCTGACATCTATCTGGCTAGCTTATCCATCATGCCTGAAATTGCATAGTGGAAATGTAATTAAAATAAATGAAGATATGAAGGTGCAGAGATGGTTTGCTAGTAGGGATCATGGCTTACTCTTTAAAAGAAGTACAACATGCTGTGTATTTATGGAAATAAAATTGCAAGCATGAATGCATGTCAACACAATGGTCACAACACAAAAACGAAACTGTTAACTTTCATACCTCAGAGAGTAGAACATGGTTGTGTAACACATAGCTGCTGCTAACAGGCAACCACAAATTGTTGTGCATCACATACACATTAATGTATTTTGGATGGGAGGACATAAAATACGTACAGACATTTATTGTCAAAGTACAAATTATACCTCCAAATTATCCCTGATATTAGGAGATGTCCCTTTTCTACAGTCCAAATGTATATCTGACCATCTAACAGACACAGAGGTTTTCCAATGCATTTTGTAAGTTGTTCAACTGATAATTTTCAAATACTCTCTGCTAATGTGGATGGGATTCACTGCTCAGTACTGATTGTGTAGGTTATGTGTAGTATGATTATGTGAACTGCATGCAGAGTGTGTGCTTGTGTGGCAAAATGCTGTTGTGTTTTAATCTCCACTACTGTGATGTCCACTGTAAGGGTATTCAAATTGCATGGACAACCTGTAGAGATATCATAACTTATGTTTTTGTTCCAAGTGTTATGTATTAATGCATAGTTTTCATATCGCATATAGTTTTATACGTCATAGTACTATATGGCACAGGGACTATTTCCTAGATATTGGCATTGCACAGGCCTGGAGAGAGGTTAAATTGGCATATGCTGTCTGCATAACCATCTCCATATGTGGACCTCCACATACATCTAACCATGTGCATATAACTATCTTTCAGGTGCCAAATAGACCTAGGGGTGACAATTTCTCCCGACAGGAAAACAAAATTATAATAGATTCTCTGCACCAACATGGATGGGGACTCCTTAGATGGGTAGGGAACACAGTATGGAGGAAAGAAATCTAGACTTACCTCACAAGCATGATTAATGCTGTGGGAAGTCACAATACATGTCATGAAGACTGTTGATGATGATGGCCTGAAATAATCCTTCATGCAGCCAACAGCGTGCTCTGGTATGAGAGGTTGAGGGATGCCATTAGTTGTGGCCCACCATTGACACCTCTGATGAGGTCACACAGTTTCTTGCATCACTGCATATGATGAGTGGGGTGTGCTGCATACTGGGGTGTTGGGATAGGTGTTCCAGATCGCACATACTTTGTATAACACTGATGCATATAGTATAACTCATTACTTATTTCTGTTGCATGCATATTTATGCATTGTAATTTTTGGTGCTGCAGCAGCAGAATTCCCTCATGCACGTCAGTCAACACAGAGTGATGATGGCCAAAGGACATGTAACCATACAACTTCAGTACATACATAACAGTGCAACCAACACATGTAATGTTGTCTGCATTCATTTGCACAGGTCTATCTACTTCTACGTCTACACAACAGCAGGACATGACAGGTTAGTAACTCCATAGACTGTTACTGTGACCACTACCTGTTATTGCCTTAGATTCCTGTCATGCCAGTGCTGCATACAGTAATATTGATATTTCCCATATATTGTAAAATACAGGTACATCTTCTAGGGGCATCAGCCATGCAGGTGCACCTACAGATAGGCCATGTATGGTACCCAACATATTCATAGGCTGCAGCAATGTGTAGCAGACCTCTAACCCCTGTTGTATGAAAACAATGTTGCTGTTTTTCAGCACAGGGACGTCAAACAAACAGGTGCACCATACATCACATGACTATCAGCAGACCCTGTTACTGCATTGTATATGTCATCATGTGATTATGCCGGTGTCAGCATACATGACTGTGTTTGCTTTCTCTGTACTTTTCCATTGCAGGATCCACATTATGACAGATGAACTCACTATATCAGCAGGGTGGCTCTGGTAAGCTATTCCCTATCTTTCAGAGATTTCATTGCTGTTACTCCTGTTGTTGTCCACCATTAATACTGTGTCCTTCTATGCCTGCATAAGACAGCCATCATCAACATCTCAGCCACAAACAACTGGTATGTGTATGCATTAACTACTGTATGTTTTAACTCTGTTGGAATAGTACATGCTGGGAAAGATGTGATTAAGAACACTGTTTATGCCTTTGTTTCCCCACAAAAGTTTTATTTCATCCCTCACCTGCAGCACTGCCTTCCCACAAAGACATATTAGCTGTGTGTTATGCTTATATTCTTCACATATGTCATACATGTTACTTACGTAACATATTTGTCAACTCTCTGTCATATAGGTTCAGTGGGCCATACATGTACAAGACCTCCTGGTAAGTCATTATATGTAACATTGTAGAGAGATATATTAGCATATGTCATTAATGATATACAGCATGTTATGTAAGCATGTTTTCCTGACCTGTGTCATTTGTCTTTTCTTTTAGCATGTCCACTGCCTTTATTCTTCATTAGCCCATCCACTGATCCCACTGTGAGATCTGATATGTCTCAGCATGGTAGTGTGGCCATGAGCACACAGCCTTGGTGATACAGTCTGGCCCAGGTGGTCTGTCATGTGGCTGAACCTGTAGCCTCAGATGTGGAGGAAAATTTGTCCAGTCATTCTGATAATGAGGGGAAATCAGATGGTGGACAGGATGAGACATGTGGACCACAGCCCCATGTTGAATCTGCTGGTGATGTTGACACTTCTTTACAACACATTTATACTGCCCATCACAGAAGACATAGGCACATAGCTGATGTGCATGGGCATTTGTTAGAGGGTGTCCACCTACTCCTTCAGGCAAATGAAAATTCCCAGTGACATCTTAGACCTGATATCCGCACACTTGCCTATGAAATGAATTATTTTGCACACCAGTTGGGTGTGCTGCATGCAGAACAGGAATGCAGACATGGCAATGTTATAGTGGCATTAGCTGCACAGAATGAAAGCATGTTATCTGTGGTACTATCCATTGAATCCTTGACTACAGCAGTACTACAGCAGTGCCATATTATGAGCAGGGTTCTGCATGTCCTGACTGTACTCAACCAAGTGCAATATGGGAGAGGCAGTCCCCCTCTCAACAGATTTTACTTTTCCCATTGGGCATCAGTATCTATGCTGCAACATCCACACACTTCTGCTGCAGGCCAGTCTGATGTGAGTGCAGCAGTCATGACCAGACAGGAAACTCACACTCATGGTCCTTCCCACAATGTGTCTCCACATGCTGGCATCACTGCATCAGTCCCCTCTGTGCAGCAACCTAAACCAAGTGTTTCCATACATGGTAGGGGCAGACTGGACTACAGTATGAGCCATCAGTTTGGGACCATAGACTGCATTAGAGTAACAGTTACAGTTGATCCACTATGTGCTGCTGTGTCAGTCTCACCCCATGATGATGATGATGATCGCTGTGCAGACAACTGACAATGTCATTTGTCTGTGGTATTTGTGAAGTCTGATGTCACAAGAGTCTGACATTTTTACTAACGATAGGTGACTTATTTAGTACATTACACTTTATCTATACTTTATATTGATATTTGTAGCTCCACCCCTTTCTAATTGGTCACACCCCTTCCCATTGGCCCCACCCATTCAGCTGTCTCTTGCAGCCCCCCTTTAATTTGAAGTCACCAGCCGCCACTGATGTACAGTATGTGTTTATGGCAGACAATAAGTGACATACCTCTGTGAAACACATTTCTATCAGTACACTATCAAAAGATGCAAACAAAAAAACAGCTCTGGACAAAATGTAGATCTGTTGACTTTATAACTTCAATCTTTAATGATTTGCTATTAATTTGCCAGAAAACCACAATTTTATGAAAAACAGACCATATATGTTATGCAAAAATATAAAATTGCCACACAATACAGCTGTGAACCTGTCAAAGAAGGGACACCTTTTAAAAATTAGTACTGTTAACTTGAGCAGCTGACAAAATAAGAGCATCTAAATGCACTTCTGAAATAAAAGTAATCTATAACTCTGATCATTACAGTTATTTATAATTGTAAACCCTCCACGTTTTCTTCCAAAATTGCCATTTTGCAGATGGATTATTAAGGGGAAAGCAACATTTTGAGCCAGAATTGGAGACAGTTGAGAGGGTTGGATATTCCTAATTCTATAAAGTGATTTATTTACACGTACCTCTCAACCTCTTAATGCAGGAAATCTGGATATGGCCAAATATATTGGGGGAACATACAAACAGTACTAAAAAGACAGTTGATAGAATAACAGGTCTTGCTTTAGCATGCATTTTTCTGAAGGTTATGACGTCTGAAACTCAACGTCTGTCATTATTTAGTGACTTCATTCCTAAATGATTTGGCAGAAAACCACAAATTTTATGAGGAACAAACCAAAAATAAGAAGCAAAAATCTATTCATTCTGCAAAAGTCTGGACAGTTGAGAGGTATAGTTCAGCCGGGGCTGTCTGAGTTTGCTGCCCTTCTCCCACCTCACAAAATCATGGTCGAATGGAGCGTCCCCCCTGCAGCCATTCCAATGTCCCATTCCTTGGTTATTTCACCCCATTTACCATAAACACTGTAATGTGCATACTGTTTTACTTCTGCAATGATATGGATTTCATTTGAAAGTTTTATTTTATATTTTACAGCATAAACCCTAATAGGTATCTGCTAAACAAAGCAATGCAGTCTCACAATGAAAATAGACTTAGCATTAAAACTTCTCTGCCCTTGAAACTCACATTCATTGAAACAGCATTGAAACCCACATTCAAAGAAAATACATTTTGCCGGTGGCAGATAAAGATTAATTTTGGGCTGTTTTCAAATCATAGGTCCCTTGAACATGAAACATACACATGCTCTTTGATACACCTTCCTGACTGTATTAAATGATATTCCTTGTACAATACAGTACAGTTGAACTGCCCAATTCAGAACATTTCTATCATAAAAGTCTACTCAAACTTCAACAGTCCACCAGTATCAGTAAATATGCATGATCTCTGAAGAAATAAAAGTCATCTAAATAATTCCACATTAAAGAAATCTGTTAACTAATGAAGAGGTTACTGCTAGCAAACAACTTTATATGTCATTGTTTCATCTACAAATAAAGTGCCTGTTGCCCTTGAGGAACAATTTGCTTATGTTGCATTAAAAAAATTATAATTATAGTAATATCGCAATAGGGAATGGATGGCAAACTGATAACAGGTTCATAGTTACTAGGTATCTTCTCCAAAGAGGACTGCAGCATCCATCCCTTTAAAACAGAGTACAGTATCAGCAATTGATCTACTTACTGTGGGAGTAGAACCCACAGATTTTGGCATTGAAAGCAAGTGCACTAGCTGTTGTACTATTTACAACATAAGCAGACTCAGCATAAGCAGCACTAAACTTTTGTTCCCCTGCACTAAACTTTTGTTCCCCTGCACTAAACTTTTGTTCCCCTGCAGCTCTCAGCTCCTTGTAAAATCTACTGGACACTCAGCTGTATCTCTGAACTTTGCAGCACAAGAAATCTGGACAAAGCCAAAATGTATCGGGGGGGGGGCAAAAGCCCAAAAACCAGGGACACGTTTTAAACATTGATTGTATAATGTTGGAAAGTTGCTAGAATAAAATGCTGTGTTACCACCATACATTTCACTGCCAAGTATAGAACCCAGGTCCCTCTGCTAAACAGCCAGAGCAACATTCCACTATGCCAAATCATCTATTTTTATGAAAGAAAAGAAGAATGAAACTTAAATGGCTATCATTTAGTGAATTCAGTTCTCACCATAGCTGTCAACATCATCTTAGCACAAAACACCTGAACAAAGCCAATAATGGGGGAATACAGTCCAAAAAATAGGGACAAATATCCCCACACAGAAGGCACACTAGCCAAGAATCAAACCCAACAACCCATAGCTGCCAGGCAACACTGCTACCACTGCACCACTGTCTGTTTTAAGTGAAAATAATACAGAAACCACAGATTTTATGAGGAACAGAACAAATATGAGGCAAAAATCTGTAAATGTTGCAGAAATGGTGGTGGGTAGGGAATTCAGGCTTTTGTCACTTGGGTCCATTCCTTATTCTCTACCCACCACCATGAAGCAACTGGGACATTACACACACACACAAAGTGCCATTCCTTGGAATGAGATCATGGTTGCCCAGTCACTGCTATTCCAGCACGATATGAGGTAGGATGCTGAATTTTCCCAACAAATACCAGACATTTGATTTGTGCTGATTCTATGAAGTTCTGGAGCTATTCTCCTATTTTTACAAATCCAGTCAATAAATTGTGCATTATGCCTAAACTTTATCCCATATCTGCAACTATTTAAGCCTTTAGGTCAATTAGTAACAATTTTCCAAAATAATTCTACTTTATGAGAAGTTGCATTAAGGCTTGTACTGGCATTAATTAATTTAGAAACACTTATTTAAATATGAGTAGCAGGAAGTGCTAGATATTCTGAAGTAAAACATGTTCATAAATAGACTCTCAACTATCTCTTGATGGTCAAGTAAACTGTATGCCTTGAGCACTATGTGTTTTGCACATATAGCCCTCAGCCTTTCAATAACTACTGTATGTTACTTTCTAGCAAATTTTACAGAATCCTTGAAGTGCACACTTTTTTCATGTTTTTCTCTGTGCTGTCACAAGTCTAGGTAAAACTAAAACGACAACTTTCCCATCCTTGTTTTTCTGCATGCTATTACATCATTCATCTCTGCAGATTTATTTTATAGTTTTTGCTTGCCAATGATAAGACAGTGCTATCTCTTTTTAGTTTAATAATGGCTGTTTGTTCTTGCTGATTTTTTAAGAAACCGAGCTTATTTATCTAGTCATTAGTCAGTGTAGGAGTGGTCTGATCACTGCCCATCTTTTTCAGCAATAAATTGTGCTTTCATTGTTAGGTTTATAACAACCCTACTAATCCCACAGCAAACTAAGTAAACAACGCAATCCTTATATAGCTACAATGACTAACATTACATTAAACTAGTTCAGAGTCTATCTGTGAAAAATCTATGAGTAGGATTAAAGCAAGGAAATCATAACAACAGGTGTAGCTGCAAATAATTTGTAAGACAATGGGCCAATAAGAAGAGCCCAGAGGACAAGCTGTACTCCCTGCCATACACAGCTGTACTGTAAATCACCATGAATAACAGAAATGAACTTCAGGAAGTTTAGTATGAGATACCATGTGTAAAGTAAAACACACACACACACACACACACACACACACACACACACACACACACACACACACACACACACACACACACACACACACACACACACACACACACACACACACACACACACACACACACACACACACACACACACACACCTTCTACCAGCCAAAGTAAACAATCAGCTCCTTCAGCGACCTCCACACACCGATCTCCTACCAGCCAAAGTAAAGTAAACAACCAGCGATCAGCTCCTTCAGCGACTTCCTACCAGCCCAAATGAACACCAGCGATCACCGACTTCCTACCGAACGAACACCCGGTACTAAAGTAATCCAGCGATCCCTGCACATGAAGCAATCCACACACACCCATTGCTCCTTCACCTACCAGCCCAAGGAATTCTGCGACTGAAGCACGCACACTGAAAGTCTCGCAAGTCCTGCGAGAGCAGCTCAGTCCTCTCATTGGCTCTGACTGCGGCTGAAGCAGTCCGGAGCTCCTCTGTGTGGTGCGGTCGTCACTGCACAGAATCCTGGTATCTCACAGTAAAGATTGCTGGGTACCTGTTTGTCCCTATCCGGACTGTTGGTAAGGCAGTCTGGAGGAGGACTGGGGCTTGTGAATTGTTTGTTTAACAGATATTTTTTTGTTTTATTCTAGGTGGGAGGGCTACAGTCCGGCAGTCCGATAGGACGAGCCGCCCCTGCTGTACATCACTATGAGTCTGTATGCATACCTGTGTCATTTGTGTTCTGAGTTTCTGATCCATGTTGTGATATATTTGTATATATTCATAAAGTTTTATGTGAGACTTAGGTTGTTATGTCCGATGCTCAGTGTATACATCTACTGGATAATTGCAATTAGATGTAATCTGAGCTGCTGTGGTGGGGCAACCCCATGTGGCTTTTAATGACTCAAAGGTGTGTATCAAACGCTGCTATGTTGCCTGGGCCTGGATCTGTGGAAGGACATTCTGTCAACCACAGCTGTTTCTCATGTTCCCTGTGTGTATAACAGTTCTCTGCTCTATGGTGGTAGATGTAAAGTGTATGTATTCATCTATCTTTTTGCAGATTACTGCTAAGAATTTTGACAGGATACGACTGGCAGCTGTCTGTGACACTCCTATTGCATCTCCCATGTGCCTTTGGAATGTCCCAGATGCCAATATACCTAGCCTTAGACATAACTTTGTTTTGAGAGGGATGGGGTTGCTGTGCAATGTCTTCATAGACATGTGAGGGGCACACATGTTGCACACAGCCTGCAACAGTTTTCTGTCTCTGCAGTAACTGTCAATGATTTCCTGATCTGACAGTTGTCTTAGTTGTAGCCTTGCTCTCTGTCTAGCTTGCTATCTTCTAGGATACACAGCCAAATCATCCTCCATAGTTTGCAGCATTGCAACCTGTTGTAGTTCATTCATTGCAGGTAGCATTTCTTTTCAGTATTTTTTCAGATCCTGTAGGATTTTATGGGAATAGCTTCTGTTCCTCGTGCTGCAGTATGCCATTCATGAAGGATTTCAGAAACAGAGTAACTAATGCAGTCTGTCATAGTTAAGTTGTGTTGGGTACACACAATGTGTTTTGGAGTCCAATGAATGTGCATAGAATCTGTAATTATGCTATGCTGTATAGTTAAGTACTTGGACTGCTTGCAGTGCATTTTCTGAAATCGCACCCACAGCTGGTGCACTGAGTCTTCTTTCAGCATACTGAACTATCTTTTGGAATCTGGCCCAGTGTAAATTTCTCTTCTAGGCTCACAACAGACTCTCCCAAATAAGTGAAACCTTAGGACATTCTAAAAGAGGCACCCAGTCTCCCATGCCCATATCGGGATAGTAGTCAATATCATAGAACAGGGCAAGATAAGAAAAGGATTACCTTCTTGAGCTTTCAAGGTACACCTCAGGAACTGACAACACCCCCACAACAGATAAATTTAACTTCCTTGTGAGGACATAAGAATTCAAAAGCTCTTTTAGAAAATCAAGACTGAGGATGTTCGGGGCTCAGAGTATGAGCATCAAGATGCAACAAGCCATGATATGTAGCCAATACAAATCAAATAGTCTGATACAACTAGTTATAGAACTACTTATTACCCAAATGCACAATTCTGCACCTGCTGTATATGGGCCAAATCAGGGTTTAAATTATAAGAAGGAACACTTAAAATGTCGAGCACCAGTTTGCCGACACATTTTAAGCGAACGATCTTATAAGCAAAAGCTCTAAAGATCTAAAACGTTAAGTTTGAAATGTCATAGTTGGCCAACACACACAAATGTAGCAGTGATGTAAAGCTGTGTACATTATGAATTATGCATGTTTACCTTCATTTTAGTGCAGTCTTGGAATTGGTATATATAATTAGCAGGGGGTGCACCCCCCTACAAAAATTAGAGAAAAATGAGTGTATGTGTGTTAACTGGTTTGCGTTTCGGGAAAGTGCCGTTTGGTCAAGGGTAATTTTGGAGATTTACTGTTGGCAATTGGTATGGTTACTTCATTTACTTTACAAACAGGAAGGATTGTAGCATATATTTAGGGTGTTCGTTACAAGTGAAATTTATTGTGTTTGCAGTTCATGTTTAATGTGGCAGTGGAGAATTGGTGTTGGACAACTAAAATATTTCGAGTATGTTGGTTTCAACTTTGTCAGCTTTCACTTATAAGAGCATTCGCTTAAAACAAGGCAACAAAGATGTGTTCGACATTTTAAGCATTCGTTCCTATAATATAGACACCCGAATCAGTATCTGACAGCCCAAAGTACAGAACATTAAGCAGCTGTCTAAGCAGGGTAGCACCAATACATTTACCAACATCAGCAGTTCTTATCTAGGATGACAGTGCTTGATTTGGGCTACATTTATAAGGTGTAAATAAGATGTCTTCTAAATTTCCAACACATGATCCAGTAAAGTTAGTTTATCATCCCGAATACTACCAAGATTATATACAAAAGAAACAAATTCAGACTGTTTGTCACCATATATTACCATTGGTGAAAACATTAAAAGGTTGGATGGCAAACAATAGTTTATACAACTAGGGCCTTGGTCTTGACTTGATTGTTTCAATTGATTTAAGTACAGCCAGTCTTAGGTGGATTCCAGACAATCTTCAGGTGGGATGAAGTCAGGATTTAGGCTGTGAAAAAAGGAAAGCAAGAACTGAGTATCACCAGGATAGGATTGGCAAGAACACTATTCAATACAATGATCTTTGTATGAGGCTGCATAAAAGTTGTTCTTAATCAAGCCTGTATGGGTCAAAACACATGAAGCAAAGCAAAAACAATATCATTGAGGCTGTTATAATCCACATATTCAAATTAATCTCAACACCAATCCAGTAATCTAACTCAGTCTTCAGAGCATGTTCTTCTCAAGATCTTGCAGAGATGGAGCTTCTAATCTTGGTAAGCTTATCAGCAAAATATTGTACCACCTCCTCCCTTCCCGACTTTGGAAAACATTTTATGGGAAGCCAGAAAGACAGGGCTGCATAACTAGCTGCCGACCCAAAAACTTTTGACAGAGCAATTCAGTGTCATTGAAATTTAATTTGATATGAAAAGCACTATTTTTGTTGAACTCTCAGCCTGATAATAAAAACAATGTTTATCGAGAAAAAAAAGTGTCCTCATGATGAGGTTCCCATTTATACCTTCTCTTTAATATGCACCACTGGCTGTGTAATGACCATATCTCATAGTCAAACCATGGGTCAAAGCAAAACACAGGTTGCATGCCTGTACTCAGAGGGGCAACTAAATGCAGTGTGGTCATTATGACTAGATTATAACCCACAGTGATCTTGTCTGGGTCATCTGCCCTGATACCCTTAGATAAGTGGTCATGAATATGACACAGTATGTCAGCAGTATCTGTCCTAACAGCTCTGCATGTGATCTTCCCATTTGAATGCAAAGGATAATGGGGAAAGCCGAGGTGAAAGCTCACGTAGCTGCTGCCAGAACTGGAGACAAGTTCCACAATCATGTCCCTGGCTTCTGCTCCAAGTTGGAATACCAAGTGAATGGTTAACTGGGGAGCTAAAGCTGATACACTCTAAATAAAGATAAAGGATGAACATAATTAAATTCAGGCATTCTTGGCAACTTCAGAAGTCTTACCTATCAAGGCACTGAAGTCAGAAAGGGCCAGTGATCTCAGTGACTCTTGAACTAGGCTGACAAGGAGATCCAGAAACTCTTGAAAAAAAAAAACACCTAGATAATGTGGTGGATAATATATCAGAGTGAATCTGTAATTTACTTCTGCAATCAACCTACATTTTTGACAGCTTCTTTTTGATAAAAAAGTGAATGGCCAGTTGCCTAATACTGTGCCTACCTGAATGGCTAAGCCTGGGCTTATGTATAACCTCAAAACCCAGAGAGTACAAAATCCCAGGTATGGACCAGCTTCATGCATAAAGTGATATGAAGCATAGGTAACAAAAATGATTCACCACGTCTACAAAATCTACTGCTTTATAGGTTACCAAGACAATGACAACATTAGAGTTTAACTAATATATACTGAAAATATGGTAAAGTATTATTTTTGGTCAGTAGACATTTATCCATGCATTATCTGGTTGCTCTTAACTTAATGGAAACATTTTAAAAACTTTTAACTCATCCTAGAAAAATAAAGCTTTCAGATTAATTTAGGTAAAATTTGCATCTTCTATCCATCTGAGTAAATAGTTGACAATTGTCTGTGCTGGCTGCAAATCAAAGCTGCAGGTTTTTAATCAACCCATTATCATGAATGACTGTTAGGTCATCTAAGTCATTGATGAGGTCTCCAAGGTTAGTTTACTTTGTTATATGATAAAGAAAGAAACATATTTATTGCAAAATGGATGTCCATAAGCGAAATATATTAATTAAAATGCATAGACACCTAACTGGTTTCTATTAGGTTCATATTCACACTTTTATGGCTGTCTGCATCGTTAGTAATGTTTGTGACCCTTAGAATCAGATTTCACTTGCATACTTCTAAAACATTTTTTATTTCATATTTCTTCTAACTGTTGGTCTTAGTCTTTTGGAGAGTGATTTTGGTAAACAATATATACTAAATTGCTCTTTTTAGTTATATAAAATTATGTTGGACTTGAGATAGTACAATATGAACTTCTGAAAGCAAACCTTTTTGATGTGGAACAGAAATGGCTGTCTATGGAAATCTTAAATGCAAATTTAACTTTTTTTTTTAATTTATCCAAGTTGTTAATGGAGTCACTATGGGAGCAGCAATGGCCCCTAGGTTTGCAAACATTTTTATGGCTGGATAGGGAAAGGAGTTTATTTTAGACTCAGAATTACTAAAAAAGATTTTATTTTATTTTATAAAAATATTTGTTGTTAGTATTTACTTTATTTAAAGGGGCACAGTGAGTTTATTGGAGTGCTTAATAATTGATTTGAATAATATGAATAATTACTTGCATTTCATTTTGAGCATAACCTTGAATATATCAATTACTTAGATGTAACTATTTATAAGCAAGAGGGCTTGTTGTGGTCAATGATATATTATTAAAGAAAACATGATGCTGACTTCTAAGCTGGAACACAGAGGTTACCCAATGTGTTTAGAAGAAAAAAACACTTTGAAGGAATTTAAAGAGCAGGAAAATAGTAAATATCAATTTTCTGGACACACAGAAGTGACTGTACATAGCAAGCATGATATTAAGTATAGCAAGAATTTTTATTTGGCTATGGTAGTTAAACCCTCTGAAAATAAAATAAATACTAGGGTGCAACAGGAAAATACTGTGGCTTTCAAGAAACCTTTTCCAAAGCAGGTAAAGACTCAGTTGTATAAGAAGAAGAGAAAATATCTTGAAAGATTTGTTCCAGAGAAGGTTAATACATTTATCATTATCTGTGAGAGCTAATGGCTTGTAATAGTGCCAGGATCGTAATTATTGTAAATGCATTAAAGATGAAATGAAACTGAAAAGTTAAGTATTACAAATAAAGAAATTGACATAGCAAAAGTTTTTAATTATAACTTCAAGTATATAGTATACACGATCCATTGCATACAATGTGAGTCATGTTGTGTGGAAGAACATTCAAGAAACTTATTTTAGGATGTATGAGCATCTGCATGCTTTTGGTGTTGGGGATAATAAAATGTGCTTAATAAGAAAGCTCTTTCCAAGCATAATGACAAATGCAGTAAGGGAAAGATTCTGGGCTAGATTCTGTAAAGTTCTTGGAATCCAGTGCAATATGCCTATACCAGCATAACAGTTGCAGATAACCATGTAATATGCAAATATGCCACAATGAACTTAGAATATATTGGTGCACAATGGAGTATCTAAGTAGAAACAGCACACGGCATATCATTCGTAGGTAATCTGTACGTGATGAAAAATTGCTGTCAAAGGGCATAATGTACATTAACAGATTTATGCAAAGAATCTTACAATCTAAGCAGCCTCATCATCTTCTTTTGGCTGTGCCTGTTAGGGGTCGCCACAGCAGATCATCTATTTCCATTTCTTCCTGTCCTCTGCATCTTGCTCTGACACAATAACCACCTGCATGTTCTCTCACACCACATCCATAAACCTTATCTCAGGCCTTCCTCTTTTCCTGTTACCTGGTATCTTCATCCTTAGCATCTTTCTCCCAATATACTCAGCATCCCTCCTCAGCACATGTCCAAACCAACATAATCTTGCCTCTCTGGTTTTGTCTCCAAACCTTCCAACCTGGGCTGACCCTCTAATATACTTATTCCAAATCCTGTCCACCCTTGTCACACCCAGTGTAAATCTTAGCATCTTTAACTCTGCCACATCCATCTCTAACTCCTGCCTTTCTGTCAATGCCACTGTTTCCAACCCATTTAACATAGCTGGTCTCACTAACCTCTTGTAGACCTTCCCTTTCACTCTTACTGGTACTCGTCTGTCACAAATCACTCCTGACACTCTTCTCCACCCACTCCATCCTGCCTGTACTCTCTTCTTAACATCTCTTCCACACTCACCATTACTCTGAACTGTTGATCCCAGTATTTAAACTCATCCACGTTCGCCACCTCTACTCCCTGCATCCTCACCATTCCTCTATCCTCCCTCTCATTCACACACATAAATTCTGTCTTAGTCCTATTGACCTTCATTCCTCTTCTCTGTAGAGCATATCTCCATCTCTCCAGGGTCTCCTCCACCTTTTCCCTACTCTCACTACAGATCGCAATGTCATCTCCAAACATCATAGTCCACAGGGACTCCTGTCTGATCTCGTCTGTCAACCTGTCCATCACCATTGCAAATAAGAAAGGGCTCAGAGCTGATCCTTGATGTAATCCCACCTCCACCTTAAATGCCTCCGTCACTCCTACTGCAGACCTCACCGCTGCCACACTACCCTTGTACATATCCTGTACCATTCTTACATACTTCTCTGACACTCCCGCCTTCCTCATACAATACCACAACTCCTCTCTAGGCACCCTGTCATATGCTTTCTCTGAGTCTACAAAAACACAATGGGACTCCTTCTGACCTTCTCTGTACTTCTCCATCAACACTCTCAGAGCAAACATCGCAGCCTGACAGTCATAAACATATATCTGCAACAAAATCTATCCAGTAAGCTTATAGACAACTACAGAACATCTCCGTCAATCTGTTATTATTAAAATATGTTAGCTAACACTTATGGATTCTGACAATATCTGTAAATTTTCTAATAAAAAAAATTGATAATGGGCAAAGGGCAATTATTGCCACATGAACACATCTAACATTAGCTAACAATGGGTGTGGAACATCTATGGTAAACACAGGTAATGCACACGCCAAAGAAAAAGGGAGATAGGAAAGCTAATGTGGGGTATGGGTGAAGAATAGGGACACACAAGAGGTATCTTGGAATAGGAAAATCTGAGGCGAAGTCAGAGGAGCATGGGCAGTTTTTTTTTTTGGTGGGAATAGGCCTCATTTGGTACTTTTTTAAGAATAGAAGGAAAGGTAAAGATAAAGAAAGAGGAGGAGAAGGCCATCACAGCAGGTATAGCCATTGAACAGGTATCACAACACATGACAGGCAAAGGCTGAAAAAAACAGTAAGGGCAGATAAGTTACCCAAACAGCACACTCCACAACACAGGCAATGGAAAGCTGTCAAACAGGGTGGGGACGCATACTTGCCATGGTGAAATGCAAAAAAAAAAAAAAAAACATATCTAGTTTTGCACTATCACATTATGTCATGTTGTAAACTGTATGGCAGTCATACCTGGATGTGTATGACCAATGGTAGATGTGTGTTGTAAGGTAATAAATAAGGGGATCACAGTACACATCAGATAAATAAACAAATATCCAAGTAGTCTGTCAACAGTGCAGGTGTAAGCCAAGCAACATCACAGATGAAATAAATGTCAATCTAGGAATACTAGATAATTGAAGCAGAGAACAGAACAGAACCTCTGACCATGTATGTGAAAGGCAAATAATCAAGCACAGTGCTAGACAACATACTGCAGCAAGGTAGCAAACTAGCTGTTACACACAGAAGTAGATGTACACAACCCACATAAACAGTAATGGAATGCATGCATATATGTGACACACAGGTATAGACATAATATGTATGACTGTCAGAGGCCTAAATGGAACATGCATGAAAGCAATGTCAATGAACAACACAGACCAATGAAGTATAAGAATACATTCACAAATCTAGCACTGCAGGTAAAAAAAAAATATATATATATATATATATATATATATATATATATATATACATACACACACCAGGTTGTGCATATGAATTTCAACAATGTGCAATGGTTAACACACAAGTAATAACAAGAACAAGGATGTATTGCAACCAGTAGCCAACAACTATTTCCTGCATGTGTATAAAGACCATACAGCTGGCACATGTTGACCTTGTAAACAAAGTAATACATGACAACGGACAATAATTGCAACAAAGGCAAACATATCTGCAAAATATATTGCATAACTATGAAGGTGGAAGGGAGATGGACAACCTGGGCCCAAATCAAGGAAGACAGCAATAAAGCAGGACAACAAGGTAAGGTTACTCATTGCAAATGCATGAGTATGTCACATAGGGTGCTGTGGTTGCCAACCCCAAATACATTTAAGCAAATGACAAATATGTGTGCCATAGGCAGACTACATTCCTGACATCAACAAAATGGGTATGTATAAATCACACATACACAGTAACATGCAATTATGTAACACCAATAAGTATAGGCAAGCAAGCTAAGAATTTCCATCACATACACATATACTGTCATGCCAATCTAGAATAAACAACTGCAGTTATATGTCACAGACTCTGCTCATTACTGAGCAGAGGACAGTCCTGTGAGTATCATTACAGCAAATCAGTGATCCATCAGTGAATGCTCACATGTGAAAGGTACAATGGTGTACCAGTATGGCTCAGACTATGTGCAGAGATATGTACATACATCAGTCAATGTGTTACAACTATTGCACGAAAGGCGTGAACTTATGTGAATAACAAATGGATGTGGAAATGTAACACAGACCAAGCATAGCATACTGTATTGTTACTGAATAAATTATCATTACCACAATGTACACATGAATGTTAAATTGACATCCTATGCAGTCAGAAAAGAGGACTGCCCATAAGTATGCAATACCTTTAAATGATCCAACATAGCATCAGCATCACAAGACATCATGCCAATGGGACAGCATGACAGCTGTCATCCAAAACACATGGGCAACTGCATGTCCCTCTATTGCACATACATGATATGGCAATTCACAAATCTTAACCATAATACTGTGGTTGTTCTGAATCATGGTCAGCATGTTAACTGCAAGTTTGTGTCTCTAAAACATATGTTTACAGGGTGATTGCTGCAGCAGTAGCGGCATGTTAACTGCCACAATGCATGGGCAGCTGAATGTGGAATGAAAGTGTAATGTGATAATGTGTGTCATGCACACATTGAAACATAAATAAATGTCACACAGTGATATCTGCATTGCATTTTTGCACATATAACACATAAGCATGGTAGCTAAATGGTATGCATGCATAAAAGTGCATCTACAGTCCAATCAGTTATATGGCAAACAGCATGGTGACAGCACTACACAGTTTGAGCACATAGACAATACTTATCAACCAGAGGGACAGCCCTGATGAGGATGAACATTGTGAATGATGTCTCCAGCTATTTCCCTGAATGAGTTGTGCAAAACCTGTAACATATCCTGAAAAAAAAAATCCCCATCATGTCCCTCATCTGTGTTTGAAACACATCACACACCAACTCTGATATCTGCTCCCAATAATTGTCTCTGTTGTTCCTGGTTTCATCTCCTACAGGGTGTAGCAGAGATGCTGGCATGTGCAGGTCTAGCTTCCTCATAATCATAGTCATCATAATCATGGTCATTGTCATCTGAAGACTGCAGTAGTGGCCTGGCATGAGCTCATTGTCTACTTCTGATTGGTGGTCATCCAGGGGTCCCATGCTCTGACAAGATGAATCTACAACACAAGACTGAAATTACACATGCATACCTGATACTACCTGTTTGCATAACATACCCACTGTGACATAATGAATAGGTAGAAAACAGTCCTCATGAAATTTTAAAATACATTATGACTATAGTCCACTGTACCACCATTTGTGATTTTTGTCAGTAACTAAAACCAACACAATGAAAAGAAAACTGTCTGTCAATCTGCACATTCCAATAACATCATAGCAGACATTAAATTGAAACTGATGAACACATCTGCAATCTAAAATACTTTAATAAACATCCCATCCACATGTGAGTTCTGCATATAAGAATTTGAGAATGAAGTTGTATTAGCATATGTTGAAGGTATCATTTAAAACACAGTTCAAGATGAAATGATGCAAACATTAGCAAGTAGCACAATTATAATTGACAGATTTGCTGCTAGTGAATGGCTCCTCATGCACACAACACCTTCCCTTAGGCACATTATCTATACTTACGGACATGTCCAATATTAGAATGTGCCAGGGACACTGTATTCATCATGAAATGTGAGCAGCTTAAGCAAGGCTGTGCAATGTCATGCATAAAACAGCTTATCAGTGGAAACCATGGCATGACCTGAAAAGTTATTTAATGCCCAGCATTAAGTATGGCAAGCATACACAACGCAAGCCCATGTAACATACCTAGACATTTGAAGGGAAGTATGCCCTAACACTACTTTATGCAACATTCCCATAATTGTAATTTTACAAAACAAAATCTTGTAAATGATAAGATAAAGTTAGTATTGAGATCTGCACTGTTTAATAATGGTGTCTGCCAGCTGGGTGTCTGACAGGACATTATTATTTCTATTTTCTTTACCCTTGCATCTGCTCCCTGAGCAGTTATGTCTATGTGTGAATGTAAACTGAAGTTTGTGCATGTAATGACGCATACAAAAAGCCACTAATTAGCATTCTTAAATGAAGACAAAGTAAGATGACAATAACATGGAAAATATGCAAGCCATATGACAAACAGCTGAACCAGGCAGCATAGTAACTGGCTAACTCCACATCAACATAAGGAATTCAACACTACCAAATAGTAATAATGTTCAATCACAAACAAAGTCACAGACTGTGACACATGAGAATCTTGTATATGCTGTACAAACAGTATTGCCTGTCTACAACTGTATGCATGACCTACCAACATTTATTAGCAATCAATATTCTGCAAAATGCAAACAGCCTGATAATGCTTGCTGATTATGAAATGGTACAAAGCAATGTCTAAATGCACAAGTATCCCCAAACATAGAATACAAACATGCTTTAACAAAACCATCAAAGGTATTATATGCAAATGCAATACCCATATTGAACTGAACAGCATGCTGCACAACCTGCCAATGACAGTGTGAACAATGACACAAAATATACATTTAGTATATGAATAGTCAGGCTATGCACAACAGATCAATCACCAAGAGCCACATCTATATGTATAATGTATACATATATATGTATTGGACATGCTCCACTTAAGGAAATCCCAATCCCTCAGAACCACACGCTCCAGGGATCTAAACCTTGTCATCACAATGAACAAAACATGCTGGAGGGATAGGTTCCTGACCCAGAGACTTCCCATACTCTGGAATAGACTGCCCATACATGTCAAGCAGAGCGCCTCATTGGCTCTCTTCAAAAGGAACCTTGATGATTGGATGGGAGATAGGAAATTCACCCCGGGGATCATGTCAGTCACCCTGCTAGACAGGGGTCCAGAGAAGTAAATATTGTGGGAAGAAATATCCAGGGAATTGTTATGGCTAGGCTTGCATAGGCCCTAGGGCCAATAGCCTAGTACCAACCTATGAACCTATGAACCTATACGTAGAGGAATAGATGCATTACAAATAGCAAATAAAGTACTAAAGACTTATATGTAAAACATACACCTCAAAATCTGTGTAACAGTTACACATACCCAACAAGAACAGTCTTCACAAAACATGGCTTGTTGCTAAATGATATTTAAACATATTTGCATTTCAATCAGACTTGTAAGCACAGGTATCGTGTGATTACTGCACTTACCTGACTGATGCATGATGGGTATCCCTGTATTACAAGCAGTATACATGGCAATGTAAAAATACAGGCCTATAACAAGGATCAGATACATTTTAGGTTTACAGGTAAATACTAGGCTATCAGTCTGTAGAGACTATTACAAGCTTAACCATAGGCCAAAATTAAACCCTGTACCTTTCTTTCCAAGGTAAAGACTTTAACTACTATGCCAAGCTTCCCCTTTTATGTAACAAAACAATGTAAGCATCAAATGTCTCTCATTCTGCTGCACCTTCAGCTTGTGTATAGCTGAATGCAGAAGGCGTGATTATTGGTCTTCTCCTCATCACCTGCAAAAGGAAAAGCAACTATGAATGGCATAGTCTTCAAATAATACTGATATACATTGCTCAGATCAGGTTTTAAAAAAATATATATTTTGAAGAACATCAGAGAATCGCTATATACATTTTGCAGTGTTACACAGTCTTTTACATCTTTGAATAGAACTGACTGCAAAGTAGAGGACTTGAGATTCAACCCTGCAACTTTAAGCTACATCCACACTTTAACCCTGACGCCTACCTGCCTGGCTAAACCATCTTGCTGGTGACACATACCTCTCAACCTCTTAACACAAAAAATCTGAACAAACCAAAAATGATGAGAGGGACAAAGCCCAAAATATAGGGACAAATTTTAAATATTGCTCTTATAAACTTAGAAAGTTTAGTGTTACCATAAATTTTCTGAAGAATATGAAGTCTGAAAGTCAAATGCCTGTCATTATTTAGTGAATTTAGTCTTCACTGATATGCCACAAAAATCCAGAAAACCACAAATTTTATGAGTAACTGACCAAAATTAGGAGGCAAAAATTTGGACACTGCAAAAATATGGGGAGGTTGAGAGTGATGCCTGAGAGTATGTGTTACGAATGCAGTGAAAAGACTTGGGGTTAGGAATGTGCAGGGATGAGTTAATAATATGGATCACGGCTTAGGATAAACAAAAAGGACAACATACTGGGCATTTAAGTAAATAATTTACAAGAATGAATTCATGTCATCACAGTGGTCCCAACCAGTAACAACAAGTGAAAACCTTCATCCCTCAGACAGTGGGACAGTGTCATGTATCACATAACTTATGTTAACAGACAAATGTAAGGTTGTATACATCAAAGGCACAGTAATGTATGCGGAAGGACTACATGTAAAGATATTCCTTGGCAAAGTGCACAACAGAAATAAAATGCATACTTTACTTTATCTCTCTGTTGTGCATTTCAACTGTATGTATGACCATCTGACTTCCGCCAAAGGTAAGGATGTGTTGGTTACTAAAGTGAATTTAATAATGAAAGAAAAGATTACATTTGATAGCACTTTTGCAAACCATACCATATTCCACAAAACTTTTTGGCAGAAATATAACAGTTTGTTCGGATCTTTGCACATAATACTGTGCATAAAGAGGTGCTGTTCACAGAACATTATTGATTAGCAAGATATTCATAGAAATTCAGCAAATAACTAAGTTATTAGTTTGTGCATGCTTATGAATAATTTGGCGAATAACCCAGTAACTTGTAAGCATGCACAAACCATCCATTACTATTAATAAATGGGTAGGTAGAGCAGAAGTTTCGATAATTTGGGAAAAGTACAATGATAGGAATATGATGACGTTTCCCCTTTGTGGGGTTGAATCCACAGCATGCAAACATATATGCATGATGGTCTGTTTCTTTACAGGCCAAGCTGCCAGTCAGAAAATATTTCTTCTTAACAAACAGTTACTGTGTGTGTGTCTGTGTGTGTGTGTGTGTGTGTGTGTGTGTGTGTGTGTGTGTGTGTGTGTGTGTGTGTGTGTGCATATTCCTGCAGATAATGGAAGAATACGGAAATATCTGACACATAACCACTATTGGCCATTATGATATACATAAATAATTAAGCAGCAATGCCCTACAGGGTTTGTGTTATTGTGGAAATAATGCCCACCCAGGGGTATTTTGAGGCTAAATTTTGTAGGCAGATGGCCTTTAAACCCCTGGAAGGGCATTATTTCCACAATAGCATACACCCTAGAGGGCATTATTGCACTTAGAGAATGGGCTGTCTGTAAAATTGTTGTGTTATACTTCTTTATTTTTTTATTACTATATTTTTTATGTATTTTTAATGTAACATAGTTCCTCCACCTAATGTTTCAAAGTTGCTATAGTATATGTAAATGATGTTGGAGGAAGCATTTTACATCCAAAATATATCATTTTTAAAAAATATCTAGATAATTACTTTATTTTTTCGTCCCTTACTCCTAAACTGTGTGATATGTTGCCTGTCATTGGGGACTGAAGTCACTAAATAATGACATACAATTGACTTTCAGACCTTATTTCCTTCAGAAAATTCATGTTAACACAAATCCTGTTATTTAAGCTATTTTGTAATATTATAAGAACGACATTTAACATTTGTTCCTATTTTTGAGCCTTTGTTCTCAATTTATTTCAGGCTTTATCCAGATTTCTTGACCTAAAAGGTCAAGAGGTATGCAAACCTCTTTACTGATGCTGCCACTGGTCCATCGATCTCACTCTCTCTCTCTCTCTCTCTCTCTCTCTCTCTCTCATGCACACACACACGCTTGCACTTCAGACACTGCAGGCTAACACAAGTTCTATTATTCAAGCAACTTTGCAAGTTTTATAACAGCAATATATAAAATATATTCCTATTTTGAGACTTTGTTCCTCCTTTCTTTTAGGCTTTATCCAGATATCACCAGCTAAAAGATCAAGAGGTATGGATACCTCTTTACTTCTGTTGCTGCCAGAGCTCGATTGCTTCTGCACACACACACACACACACACACACACACACACACACACACACACACACACACACACACACACACACACACAAATAGAAGCATAAACACAGGCACACTTTTTTCAGTTTTATTTCATTTTTACACTCACTAAAATAACATAAGTGTTGCTTAGTGAGTGTAAAATAATAGTTCGATTGATTTCATTCTCAATCCCTTGCACACATGCACTCACACACACAGACTTAAGCACACACACTTTTTTAAATTTCCTCTTTTTATATATTTTGCGCTCACTAAACAGCAGAAGCGCTGCTTAACAAGAGTAAAATAATGGCAGCCATTGGATTATTTTCCATCTGAGTTCCATGGCAGCATAATATGCTGCCGTGAAGCAGCAGACTAATTTTTCAGTGGGCATTTTCTATAGATTAACACCCTGATAGAGAATTCATTCTCTAGACAGTGTGCCAATCTACAGGTCGCCCATTCTCTAACAGCTATTAACATATATTGCAAATGAAAAGATATGCGTAGGCAGTCAGACAATAAGAATGTTCACTTTATTAAGAGGAATGGAGTAGAAAAGCTATTTATGAGTTACTATTCACACATATACAGGTTGCCTAGGCAATACTGTCATAGTATTATGGACAACTATGAAATGTGCAATCATCAGTGGCCTAGGCATTATAGGCATCAGTGATACATAACTATATTGGACGTGGGAAGTGATATCATTATATGTTTAAAAACAGATGTACATCTACAATATTAGTAACATTATTAAATAAATAAAACCCAGGGGAATATAAAACATACTTCTATGGAGAACAGTCACCATATCTTATAAATTATCCAGATGAACTAATTGTCAGAACAGCTACATAATGATTATAAAAGCCATGTATCTGATATATTTGGGACACAGCTATATCTCTTAATTCCGTATGAATGCTTAGATATACGCAGTATTATGACACTTACTGTAAGCATTGACAGGCTTTCACACACCTTGGCAACCCCCCAACGAAGCTCCTCTGCATCCATCTGATGCAGGTCATTGTAGTAGTGGTGAACCTGCACTCTAGTCTGTTAGATACCCCCTACATCATCAATGCTTCCTTGCAGTCCAGTTCCAAATGTTGATCATTGCAAAGTTCAGTTTTCTGGCTCTACAATGCTCTACTTCAGCATAGACATGCAGCATCTGAGTGGTCTCCTTCTCAGTCCAAGTGGGCACCTGGTCACGCCAAAGCTTCCTGGAAGTAGCCATCACAATAATGTTGATAGTCCAATTGAAAAATACTCAGATCTGAAAACTGCACACTGAGGTCTCACTCAGTTCTCAGGTATCAATGGTCTGATCAGTAAATGTATCAAAATTTATATTTAAAAGTAGCACTTATGTAATGTTATTGATCATTGGAAGATAAGGGCATGTGCTACACATGGTACTGTTTAACGATACTACTGGGTACTTGCATGGAGCATCTACTGGTTACACCGAGCTATTGGATAGTATGCTGAATTTCAAGAACTTACACAGATGTGAAAATGAGATTCCAAAAACCTGAATTTTAATGAACCCCATTAATTATGATTTGGGCAAATGATATTTAAAAGACATATGTGCAATCAGTTATACTTGAGTCATATTTAGCTGGTAAGGTAATTTGGCATCTGCTAGCATTGCTGGTTTGGGGAATATTAGTTCATTATATATCTGTGTTAACATTACACATTATCAAATGCATCTGTTTAGATTGATGACTGTATGGAAAATGAAATATGTTTGTAACTTAATGGAATGGCATGTGATTTACCTGCATGTATATAGGTTTTGACATCTGTATCAAGGACATGCGGTAATTTGCCATATGCAGTTTTTCTGACATGTAAATAGCAAAACTGAAACGTACATAAAGATGGATGCACAGATTATCTGTATATTCTGTAGGTGACTCCATATACTCTGCAGTATATGTAAGGAACACTATGAATTCCAGCACTATCCATGTCTTGCTTTGTACTATGTATTCCTTTTGCTGTTGTGGATATTTGATCATTCTTTGATAACTCATAAAAACAAGTATTTGAACTACTGGCTCAATACAAAAAAGGATCAGTACTATATGTGGCTTGCTTACAGATCCTGAGGTTTTCTGACACCTTCCATAAATTGCTCAATTGATACTCTCTGCTGATGTGGATGGTGTTCACTGCTCAGTAATGATTGTGTTGACAGAAGATCATCAGGTATAACATGTCGTATGACAGATTTTTTTTAGACTAGTTGTCTGTTTAGGCTACAATTGCATTGCAGTCACTACCAAAGCACATTTCTATGTACACATATATTTGTGTTAAAGTATGTTAATGTGAAACATATGCAGACTGTGGCTTTTGTGGCATGATGCTGTTGTGTGTGGATCTCCACTCACTGGCTATCTCCTGTACTCCTCTACATATACCACCAGTTATATTGCTTTTACAATTATGTATGCAGGCATTGTCATATCTTTTTATATGTCACATTACCATAATCACAATGAGTATTTCATAGAATTTTGCATTGCACGAGAATGCATAGTGTTTACAGTAGCATAAGCTGTACTCATAATCTTCTCCATAATGGGGCCCCACATGAATCTGAACATGTGCTTATCACTGTCTTTCAGATGGCAAACAGACCTCAGTGAAACAATTTCTCCCCACACAAGAATGAGATTATAATAGATGTTCTGAGATAAAATGGATGGAGATTCCTTGTATGGGCAGGGAATACAGTATGGAGGAATGAAGTATGGGCTGACTTCATCTACATGATTAGTGCAGTGGAAGGTCATAATAAATGGTATGAGATATCAAAGGATGCTACGAATTGTGGCCAACCATTGACCCCCCCCCCCGATGAAATCACAATACTTCTTGTATTAATACTTCTTGTGTAAATGTGATCTAAACAAGCTAGAGACCTGCTACAACAAAATCGCAACATTCGCCACAGGGGCATCCTACCGTAGTCACCACTGTCTCCCACTTGCTGAACTGGGCTGGCTTGAACTCCCTCACGTCCTTCAGTGGTATCAACTCTCACTCACCCACAAACTAGTAAACCATCCACTAAATGTCCCATCCCTCCAGAATCTACTCCAACCCTATCGCACCACCAGACCACTAAGATCCAGCAACAAAAATCACTTGCAGATCACTAAAGCCAATAACTCTGCTGATGAAGCACTATTCTCTTGTGCCATAGCCAAATTATGGAACTCACTCCCACCCACAATTACCTCTGTACCATCATGCACCAACTTCAAAACTTTATTAAAAGCGCACCTAAAAACATGCTGGCTATGCCCTTGCAACTCCCACTCTAATATCATCCACCCCATCCAACTACTACCTTTCTTTCACCTCCACTAACTACCTTGATGATAGCAAGCTCAGATGCTCATAAGCCTAGTACTTATTATACAGCAGGAACTTCTCATTGTTACATTTGTTAATGCCTGTTATGTACTTCACAGATAAAGATTCTAGTTGTCTACTGATGTACTATGTTCTTCATCTGTAAATATGTTGTAAGTAATTTCTATGTTAAATTGTTAATCACTATGTAATCCAATGTAACTACTGTCTGTTTATTTTACTGTGGAGCTTTTCTCCCCGGGCCTCCACTGAAAATGGACCCAGGTCCAGTCGGACACTCCCGGTCAACAAATTTAAATAAATAAAAATAAATAAAAAATAAATTCTTGTATCCCTGCATATGGTAAGTGGGGAGTGCCACATACCCACAGATAGGATAGAAGCAGATGTTCCAGGCCACACATGTATGTGTTACTTTGCATAACATTGATGACTATAGAGTGAATAATCACATATTGCTGTTGCATGCACATTCATGTATTTTCATTTTTTGTTTTTCAGCAGCAGAATTGCATACTGCACAGGGAACCACACAGGGTGATGACAATCAACATAAGTGTAATGACATGTAGCCATACAACTGCAGTACAGACAGAGCGGTGCAACCAACATGTGTAATGTTGCCTGCATTAATGCTCACAGGTCCATCTACTTCTGCACAACAGTAGGAAATGGTTATTGAGTGTCTCCATACAGTGTTAGTGTGACCACTACTTATTATTACCACAGCCTCATGTCATGGCACTGCTGTTTACTGTCATATTGATATTTCCCTAACATTGTAAACTACAGGTACATCCAGTCCCAAGCCATGTAGGTGCAAGTACAGACAGACGAGGTATGTTGCCACAACATGTGCATAGGTTACAGCAATGCATAGCAGGCTTGGGATACATCACATTAATGTCACTGTTTTTCTACATGGGGACATCTGGCCAATAGGTGCACCGTACATAATGTGAATGTCAACAGCCTCTGTTACTGCATCATATGTCATCATGTCAGTATTTGATTGCCTGTGTACATGACTGTGTTGTCTTTCTGTTTACTTTGCAATGCAGGATCTGCAGTGCAACAAACAAACTCACAGTATTGGGAGTATCTCAGTGGTATGTTTTTACCTATCTTTCATACATGCCATTGCTGCTATTCCTGTTGTTGTCCTCCATTAATACTGTGCCATTCTACCTATTAATAAGGCAGACAAAATCATCACTGAGTGTACAAACAAGTGGTATGTCTATGTAAAACCTACTGCATGTTTTAATGCTGTTAGAATTGTCTATACTGGCAGTGATGTGCTTAAGAATGCTACTCAGGAGTTTATTATGATTATATTCCTCACATATGTCAGGTATCTTGGATAGGTAGCATAATTGTCAACTCCATGTTAGATTCATTGACCCATACACAGACAACACTTCATGGTAAATCATTATTATCTGTAACATTGCACTGAGATATATGTGTCATATGTCTTTGATGATATACAGCATGTGATGTACGCATGTTGTCTTGATCTGTGTCATCTGTCTCTTATTTTAGCACATCAACTACTTTTTTCCTGCATTAACCCATCCTGGCACAAATGACAATGACATGATGATACAGTCAGGCACAGATGGTGACAGTCATGTGGCTATGACAGTGTCCTCAGATATGGAGGAAAACTTGACCAGTTATTCTGACAATAAGGAGACATGGGATGGTGGACAGGATGAGGCCTGTAGCAACAAACCCATGTTGAGACTGCTGCTTATGTTTGCAGTTCCCCACAAGACAGTGATACTGCTCATCACAGTAGACTTGGCATGCAGCTGGTGTGCATGAACATGTGTCAGAAAGTGCCTTCTACTCCTACAGGCAAATGAACATTCCCAGCATCATCATGGATTTGACATCCATCCACTGGCCTGTGCCACAGATCGTGTTGCACACCAGCTGGGTGTGCTAAATGAAGGACAGCAGTGCAGACACAGTGAGGTAATGATATTATGGGTTGTACAGAATTAAACCATGTTATATGTGGCAAGGTCCATGGAATCCCTGGCCTCTACAGTACTACAGCAGTGCCATAGTACAAGCAGGGTTCTACATGCCCTGACTGCTCAGCTAATTACCAGGTGGGGAAGGCAAGCCCCCTCAAGGAGATCAAACCTTGCCCATTGTGCATCAATGTCTATGCGCCAATGTGCACTCACTTCCACTGTTTGACCATCTGCTGTGGGCCTGGTGTTAGCAACCAGACAGTCAAGTCTCAGTCATGCTCCTTCACCTAATGTTTCTCCACATGCTGGTGTCACCCCATCAGTCTCCTCTGTGGAGCAACCTGGGCCAAGTGTTTCCTTACATGGTAGGGTAAGACAGGACCACTGTGTGAGCCATCAGTGTGGGCACCCTAGACTGCTTCAGTGAAACACTGCCAGTTGATCCACTCTGTTCAGCAGTGTCAGTCTCACCCAGTGGCAATGATGATTGCTGTGCAGACCACTGACAATGTCATCTGTCTATGTTCATTGACAAGTCTGATGCCATAGGAGTCATAGCTGACTCCATTTATTACATTACTTTATACATGTTTTACAGTGATATATTTTTCTTATGATATCGATAAGTTTTGCATTATGTCCTGATTTGCTTTCCTGTTTGCATCTTTTTATTGTGAACAGATAGGAATGAGTTGCTCAGATGTCTGTCCTTTATAGTCTGCCATATACAGATACACTAGGATGAGTCTGTATGCATACCTGTGTCAGTTGTACCCTGATTTGGTGATCCCTGTTGTGATTTATTTGTATTTGTTCAATTTGTAGTATGTTATGATTATGTTGCTATGTCTGATGCTCAAAGTGTACATGTATTGAGTAATTGCCATTAGATGCAATCTGTGCTGCTGTGGTTGGGCAACACCTGAACATCAATGTTTAATGTGTGTACTTCTGTACATGTGGCTTATCATGTCTCAACATTGTGTGTCAGATGCTGATGTGTTGCCTGGGCCTGCACTTGTGGTCACACTCTCCATCAACCACACCTGTGTCTTCTGCCACCTATGTACTTGTGTTCCTCCTCTGATACTTGTTGGATGTCATCTTCAAACATCTGGGGTTTTTTAGTTTAATTCACCCACACCTGCAGCTGGTAGACCTCCATGTTCTGTTGTTAGTATGTTGTGTAGCACAACACACACTGTTATCATCTGTGTTGTCTTCTCAGGTGTGTATTAAAGTGCACCCCCAGATGTGTACAGACATCTGAACCTAGCTTTCGGTACACTGAACACATGCCCAGTGGCATTTCTTGTTGTTGAGTATGCTCTATTGTAGGCCTCCTCTGCAGGGTTTGATGGTTCTCTGTATGGGGTCATTAGCCACACCTGAAGTGGGTAACCACAGTCACCTGTTGTGAGGAGTAAACACACATGTCATTAGCATTAGATATTGTTAGGAGAGATGTCCTGAGTTTACACCCTAGCTGTGTTCCTGTACTTGCCCCAGTAATATTCCCTCAGGTAGTTTACCTTGCTGGAATGCAACCTTCAGACCATTTTCCCTCCATAAACAGCATCATGGACTCCTTCAGGGTGTGTTGTCATGATGTTTGTTATGCTGACATCTGCTGCACACATGAACTGGCAGGTCAGGTATGGCCAGCCCTTTCTGTTAATGTATCTGTCTGCATTTGAATAAACTGGGGACTTGATAGAGATGTGGGTGCAATCTGTTGCATCAAAATACATATGGGAAGTTTGCAAAGTTGTAGAACTGCTGCATTACAGTTCTCCACTCCATTGGGGTAGATGAAAAGTGTATGTAATCATCCACCTTGCTGCACATTGCTGTCAGGAATTTTGACAGGATATGAATGGCAGTTATCTGTGACACACCTACAGTATCATTCCTGTGTCTCTGGAATTTTCAAATGCAAGTGCCCCAGGCTGAGACACACTGTTGTTTCAAAAGGGAAGGGGTTGCCACGCAATGTCTGCACAGACGTGTGAAGCACACATGTTGCACACAACCTGCACCAGCTGTCTGTCCAGGCAGTACCTGTTTATTTTTTGTTAATCTGACAGTTGGTTTACTTGCAGGCTTGCTCTCACTCTAGATGGCTGCCTTCTAGGGTGCACAGTCACATCCATACCCATGGCTTGTAGTACTGCAGACTGTTGTAGTTCATTCACTGGAGGTAGCATTTTTTTTTAATTTTTTGGGGTATTATTATTCTGGATTCCACTGTATTCCACAGTAATAGCTTCCATTTGTTGTAGTATGGCATACTCCAAGTATTTTGAAAAAAAAATTGGTGTTGCAGTTTGTTGCATTTAAGTTGTGTTAGGTACACATAATGTGTTTTGGAATCTGATGGGTGTGTGGGGAATCTGTAATTATCCTACACTGAATTGTTAAGTACTGAGACTGCTTGCAGTGTGTCTCTTATGAAATATCATCCATAGCTGGTGCACTGATGTCTTCCTTCAGCATGCTGCACTGTCCACAAATAGGTTTTGGAATACAGCCCTTTTATTTGATGTCACTGCTTATGCTGAGAATTTTGAAACTTGATTTGATGCTGAAAATCTTTTAGACTGGAAGTCATATCATTGGCAGGTCAAACTGTAGATCTGTAATTATCTAGACTTGAATGACTTTGAAAATTTTAAAATACAAAGACATGTATTTGGAGCATTTCTCCCATGACCTCCGCTGAAAGGGGCTTTGTTCCAAGTCAGATTTCCCCAGTTAACAAATGTTAAGTAAATAATAAATAAATAAATAAATAAATAAATATAAATTAAAAGGAAAACATTAATGCATGGAATTTTACTTTGTGTTATATAATGTGTGCATTGTATTTCATTCTTCAGTATGATGAAGTATCATTTAGAGACAAAGCACTTATTGACCTCAGTGAGATTTGTTTTAATTAAAAGAACTTTATTAAAAGTATGAAACTGTGTCATTCATCAACTTTTACAAATAATGTAGGCGATATCACATATATAATGCCAATATGATACACAGTCACAATAAAAGAGGTACTATAACACAAAACAGTTATCATAATCTGTCGTCTTAGCGCAACTAATGATACCCCTAATACTTCACCCATGTCAATAGAACTTAACAGAAATGGTAATGTGGACCAAGCTTTTTGACATCATTACATATTCATGTTTCTATAATTCCAAAACTTCAGCCTATAACATAGTATACTAAAAGATGTGAACCACTCACTAGGAATAGATTTATAATTCTGAAACATCAGGGCTACCATGGTTGGCACTACATTTCTTATCCTCCAGAATGCTATGATAGCCAAAGGAAGATACTCTGACTTTAGGCTTAGCAATCAAAACTAGACTTCTTGTATCTTAGATACCACCACCAGGACTGTCTGGGAAATTCCAGCCACTGTTTTTTACCATAAAAGATACACTTTGGGGCAGTATCATACCATATGTGTATAATCTATTGGAATAAATCCACAACTCCAACATGCATCTGCAAAGCATGCATGTTGAACTTTAACTCCTTTGGGAGGGGTATCTGCCAGTTATGTGCCAGCTTTTGGAATGCAAGTCTCGATAAGACAGGCAATCACTTATCTTGCATCCCTAACAAACACTTAATTCAAGAGTGAGTAAAGAATTTTGAATTTTATTCATTGGCCATTTTGACTGCGGTGGTGGTGCTGCAATAGCGTTGTCGCCTCACAGTAAGACGTTGTCCTGTTCGATTCTCAGCTAGAGCGTTTTCTGTGTGGAGACATGCGTGAATGGCCATACCTTCATTGAAGGTTGTGCGTCAGAGCCGGCAACTCGGTATGTAAAAATCTACTGCTAATCATTAGCTGACCGGAGTTCTGCTTTGGCGACCCCTAACCGGGAAAAGCCGAAAGACACAACATTCATTGGCCATTTTCATCTTGGATTTATAATTTCTTAACAACCTTGTTCTTGGCATTGTAGAAAATCTTTGTTAGTGGTATTAATATACACTTAACCTGAGTATTTAATACTGTAGGTCAACGCATCCTGCTTTCTCAGATTAGAAATTAATTATCCAAGTAACATCTCCATAGGCGCACACATTACAAAAACTTATTATGCAAGCCAAAGGGTAAAAAGGTTGCACAGACAAACTATTCAGTAAAAGCTGCAAGAAAGAACCCAACCAAGCTTGAGTTTTCACTGTGTGTTGCATTAAACCTCCTGTAATGGAGGCCCATGGGATATAAGCAAATGATTATTTAAGGGCATCAAGTGTTTCAGCTACATGGCTACTGAATATCCATGACGTTTTTTGCTTTTTAAGTCTTAATGGTTACATTCATGACACTAAAGCCAATCCCGACAGAATGTGGCTATGCATGTTTAAGCCATTTTTTTTTACCTCATCAGCACAGCATAAGTGGATAATTTGGCTGTACTTCAAAAACACAGTGTGTTTAAACCTAGGTGATTCCCATAAAGATTAAGGTACCTACAAAATAACTCAGCTAACATTCAAACAAAAAAGTAAAAAGGTCACACAGACAAAAAAAAATCCAAAAAACTGCAGGAAAAATCCAACTAAGTTAGAGTTTTCTAGTGGAGTTTGGTTTTAGTGGCTTGAATGTAACCACAAAGACTTAAAAAGTAAAAAAAAATATGGACATTCAGAAGCCATGTAGCTGAAACACTTGATGGTCTTAAGGGGTCATTTTCATATATCACATGGACCTCCATTACAGGAGGTTTAAGGCATCGCACAGTGAAAACTGTAGATTGGATGGGTTTTTCTTGCAGTTTTTACTGAGTGGTTTGCCTGTGTAACCCTATTACCCTTGGTCTGGATGTTAGTTGGGGTATTTTGAAGGGATCTTAATCTTTACGGGCATCAGGAAGGTTTAAATACCTAGTGCTTCTGAAGTATTGCTAAATTATCTATTTATATTTTGCTGAGAGTTCAGTAAAAAGACTGAAATAAGCATGTCCACAGGTAGGGTGGCCTGCCTGACATCATAAAAGATATGGTGTTAAAAATACCCTTTGAATATATGCTTGTGCAAAAATTGCATATATGTTCATTCCTTTCCTTTGCCATTAATATGCATTCAAAGAATAAAATGCATTGCTGTGCAAATCCAGTTCTAACAGCTGAGTCATGGGGCCAGATTCCATAAATGTTGTGGAATCTATTTACAGATAGTGCAGCTTGCCCAGTGTGGATGCAATTTCAGAAGACAAGTATACCCAGACTGAGAAACTCTAGTTTTAAGGGGGAATCACTTACCTAGCATCCCTAACAAACACTTAATCCAACAGTGAGTAAAGAATTTTTGAATTTTATTCAGTAGCAATTTTTATCTTGAATTTTCAGTTTATTAACAACCTTGTTCTTGGCATTGTGGTATGTCTTTTTTAGTAGTATTGTTATTAACGTAACCTGAGAATTCAATATGGTAAGTCATCCCAGCCTGCAATCTCAGATTAGAAATCAATTATATAAGTACCATCTCCATAGAAGACATGCTGAAGGCAGACTGAGTACATAAGTATTCAGAGTAGGATTATTAGGGATTATGCACATGCTGCTCTGATTCCAAAACACATCATGCACACACAATGCAACTCAGATGTGACAAACAGCCATGCTGACTCTGTTTCTGAAATCCTTGGCACATGCTTTATAGACCCCAAGGAATTCAGCAAGTACTACAGATTACAATAAAATCTGTAGCAAAACCTCAAAAATTTATATAAACATACAACCTGCTGTTAATATCCTACAACAGTATGCTGTGATACAAGCCATTAATTAGGCTATGGCTGTGTGCCCTAGAAGGCAGAAAGCTTGAATCAAAGAAAGGCTGCAGTTAAACCAGTTGTCAGGCCAGCAAATAATTGACAAATATCATCCATACAGACAATTGGAGTAGGCTGAATGCAACATATGTGCCTCACATATGTCTGTGCAGACCCTGCGAGGAAATACCATCCCCCTTGAAACCAAAGTGTATCTCGGTCTGGATGTACTTGCATCTGGGACATTCCAGAGATACAATGGGGATGCTATGGCAGTATCACAGACAGCTGCCAGTCATATCCTGACTAAATTTTTGGAAGCAATGTAGAGCAAGCTGGATGGCTACATACACTTTCCTTCCACCCCCATAGAGCAGAGAACTGTAGTGCACCAGTTCTATAGCATTGCAAACTTCCCACACATACTCGGTGCAATAGACTGCACACACATACGTATTAAGACACCAGTATATCCTGAAGCAAAGAAATACATAAACAGAAAGGATAGCCATCCATTAACTCCCAAGTTGTGTGTGAGCAGATGACAGCATAGCAAACATTATGGCAACACACCCTGGAAGTGTTCATGGTGCTGTCATTTGCAGGGAAAGTGTACTGAGAGCTGCATTCCAACAAGGTGAAATACCTGATGGAGTGCTACTGGGTAAGTACAGGAACACACTAGGATGCAAGCTAAGGATACCCTCACAACAATATCCATTCTGACCAAAAATGATTTCATTCCCTTCAACAGGTGACTGTGGTTATCCACTTGAGCTGTGGCTAATGACCCCGTACCATAAGCCATCCAACCCTGCAGGAGGTCTACAATACAGCACATTTACAGCCAGGAACACCACAGAACATGCGTTTGGCATACTGAAAGCTGGGTTCAGATGTCTGGACACATCTGGGGTACACTGCAATACACATGTGAAAAGGCAGCACAGATGATAATATTGCACGCCATACTGCGCAACATGCTAACCAGAACATATGGGTTCTTCCAGCTGCAGATGTGGATGAACTACCCCAACAACCCAAAATGTCTGAAGAGGACATCCTACAGATATTGGAAGAGTAGCAGGAGGATATAAGGGACATATGTCACAGGTGTAGGCAACGTAGGGTGCAACAAGTGCAGGCCCAGGCAACACAGCTATGTATGACCCAAAACTTTGAGTCATGAAAAGCCACACATACCTGAGAACACAAAATTAATATTGATGTTCAGGTGTTGTGCCACCACAGCAAAACAGATTGCATCTAATGGCAAGTATCCACCAGATGTACACACTGAGAATCAGACATAACACCCTAATCATAACACATCCCAACAGGAACATATGCAAATGTGTCACAACAGGGATCATCAGCTCGGGGCACAACTGACACAGGTATGCATACCTCTACAATATGATAACATGAAAAAAAGATAAATCACGCAAGACATAATGCAGAAAGGTTAATTTCAGAAGACACATATCACAGTACAGTGGTATTTCAATATTATGAGCCCACTGTGTGTACTACACTGTTGCACACACTATAATGCAGTCTAGGGAACCTCACTGATGTCTCACACTGTGGCCCACTCTGCACCGACCATGTGCACACACATGTTGCCCTGGTTGCTCCACAAAGGAGATGGATATGGATAAAACACTATGTTGAGATGAAGGAGCACAACTGTGGGTTGAAGACCTTGTGATTGGGGGCACCACAGCATATTGACCAGTAGTTGAACTCTGTGCTGGTTGGACCACAGGCAGTAATTCTTGATGGTCAGTAGTGGTTCTGTGGAGAGGTGGTCTGCCTCTTCCAGGTTGCAATCTGCTGAACTGAGTCAGGGAATGCAGAATCCTGCTGATAGTATGACACAGCTGCAGTATCATAAAAGCCAGGGTTTCCACTAACCGTGTCACAGCTAGCAATATCTCTTTCTGACTGGCCAATGCAGCCATTATGTCACTGTGTGTGGATTCTTCTCCTTCAAGCATGACAAGTAACCGGTGTGCCACTTGATCTTTGTCATGGGCAAGTGCTTGGATGTGTGAAAAATGCCATTTCTGTGACCATTTGTTTGTCTGCAGCAAGAGGTGGACACATTGTGACACCTGGCCATGCACAAAATCTGCTAACCTACATCTACGGTGTTGCCCTGTTTCTGGACATAGTGTGGAACTGCCATCAGCAGTGCTTTCAGCTGTGGTATGTTGGTCAATGTTCTCAGTCTCAATATCCACTGTAGTAGCATCCTCTGAATGGCCAGACAAATGGACCACCATATCTGAGGCTACATCTGCTGCAACATCTCTGTCAACCTCAAGGATGGACTCTGTAAACAACTCAAGGTCATCTGTGCCAGGGGCCATTCTGCCATGCTGACACACATTTTGATCACCATCATGATCATTGGATGGGCTGCTGGATGATACAGACAGCTGATGGTCTACAAGAGGCAAAGACACAGATCAGGACAATGTGATTCCATCACATGATGGATATCAATAAAGACATATGGCATATACGCACAAACACACACACACACACACACACACACATATATATATATATATATATATATATATATATATATATATATATATATATATATATATACATGTCTTCCGCGGTGGTGCAGCAGTAGTGTTGTTGCCTCATAGCAAGAGGTTCTCCCGTTCGATTCTCGGCTTGAGTTGGAAGTGCCTTCTGTGTGTCTGCATGTCCTTTCCATGGTTGAGTGGGCGTTTGAAAGACATGCGTTGAATGGGCGTGCCTTTGTTGAAGATTGGGCATCTGGCTGGCAACTCAAAACCATAAAAACCAACTGCCAATCATTAGCTGACCAGAGTTCCGCTGTGGCGACCCCTAACCGGGAAAAGCCGAAAGACAAACAGTATATATATATATATATATATATATATATATCTATAGTTTTATATATATATATATATATATATATATATATATATATATATATATATATATATATATATATATACATAGCTATATATCTATATATAGATATCAATGCAATGCTAGAAATAATAATGACTTTACATGTGGTTTATTGTATGTTTTTTTCATGGGTGGGAAGGTGGGAATATGTCATAATGGTTAAGGTGTTTACCTTACAAACACAAGGTGCAGGGTTTGATTCTCACATGGGGTAATTGGCTAGGCTTGAAATGGCCCATGAGGATAGTTAGCCTAGTACTAATCTATGACCCTATGAACCTATGGAATTCACATAAATTAAGTATATCATCTGTTTACATGGTCAACATACATGACATATTTGATGAATAAAAAAAAATCACACCTGGCAACAACTTATGAGAAGATAGTGGTGTTGAATAGGGATGAACTTCAACTAGTGTAGGCAAAAAAATCCGGCATTAACAATCACATCATCTACACCACCAGATACCTTTTGCATTTTTTTCCTGGCAGGGTCAGCCAGATGCTAATGGTCTGTGTGCCTTAGGGGACTGTTGATGATTTTGTTTTTCTAACATAATACATTGGCAGGGTCAACCACATTCTAGTGATCTGTGTCTTTTGCAGGCTGTTAACGACTTTGCTTTTTTTTATTGTAATATCCTGGCAGGGTTAACCAGATATAGGGAGGCAATGTGTTTTGGAGACTGTTGATGATTTTTGTTTTTTAACGTAATACACTGGCACCCAGGCAGGGTCAACCAGATTCTAGTGGTTTGTGTGTTTTGGGAGCTGTTGATGACTTTCATTTTTTTATATGATATCCTGGTAGGGTTAACCAGATATGGGGAGGTAATGTGTTTAGGGGGTCTGTTGATGATTTTCTTTTTTAACATAATACACAGGCAGGATCAAACAGATTTTAATGGTCTGTGCTTTTGGGGGCTGTTGATGACTTTCTTTTTTTAATATAATATCCTGGCAGGGTTAACCAGATATGGGGAGGAAATAATGTTAGGGGGGGGTTGTTGATGATTTTTTTTTTAAAATAAAAACTGGTGGTGCTACAGCCAATCGCGAGCCCCCCGGACAGTAGTAGCCCGTCCCCTCGAAAGAAATGCCGAAAAACACTGGCAGGATCAAACAGATTTTAATGGTCTGTGCTTTTGGGGGGCTGTTGATGACTTTCTTTTTTTAATATAATATCCTGGCAGGGTTAACCAGATATCTGGAGGTAATGTGTTTTGGGGTCTGTTGATGATTTTCTTTTTTTAACATAAAACATTGACAGGGTCAGCCAGATGCTAGTGGTCTGTGTGTTTTGGATGCTATTGATGACTTTCTTTTTTTTAAATATAATATCCTGGCAGGAGTCAGAGATATACTAGGTATGCAGTGTGTTCTGGGTGGGGGTCATTTGTAGATGATATATTTTTTTAACCTAATATCTTTTTGCAAGGTTATTTTATATCATTCTGTGAATTACATAAGTCAACATAAACAACATGCATCCCTGTGCAAAGAAAATATCTGTATAATGCTGTATATGATAAATACTAATGTGACATATTAAAAGTAACAATAATGTCTTCATATGTAACATTGGTAAAATCAAAATAACTTGCAACATCTTCACATTTAGTGTGTGGGATTAGAACCCCTGAGAATACATACATGTTGCAAGGAGGTCCAAAGACAACAGGATCATGCCACAGGAGTCTGCTAACATGTTACATTCAAGTACTACAACAAGTAAAAAGTTGAAGAACTTATGGAAAGTGCCAGTAAACCTCAAGATCCATAGCCAGGCTACAGACAGTATGGATCCTTACTATATTGAGCCAGTAGTGATAATACCTTCGTTAAGAAGCATCATTCAAGACATATCCATAAAAGCAATGGCACATGTTTTTAACAGTTTTGTTAGGAGACATAAATTAAGAAATATCTGTAATATCAACATCACATACTAGATATGGATACTGTTGGAATTAGTATTTTCTGTAGTTACACCAGAGAATGCAAGGAATTACCAGTAATTGCAGTTTATCCATAAATCAGCCTTCATATACTGTTAACATATGGAATGGAAATCTGTCTGTATAACTGAATGTGGGACTAAAATCAATTATTTAAAATAACAACACCTGTACACATAAAGTTCAAAACAACATCACTCCAGTAACTTATAACAACTCCTGTTAAAGATAACATTTTGAGTAACAATTTAAACATGTACCTTTGGAAATGACTAACTTCAAGAGATTTGCCAATCAATAAAATAAGAGATTTACAAATCCTAATCAACAAAATGTAAGCATGCACCTTTGGAAATGGCTAACTTTAAGAGATTTACTAATCAAAAAAACATAAATGCTACTAATTGCCAATGTATCTCTCACTCCAGATCACAGAATCAAAGTGCACCTATTGTGCACCCACCTTTAAGTATCATTTGTGCCATACATAATTGAGGTTCATTAAAATTCAAGTTTTTGGATTCCCATTCATGCACATCAGCGTAAATTAGCTTCATGTGCCAAACTACCTAGCTGTACTGTGTAAACACCCAATAGGTATCCATCAATAATACCATGTGTAGCACATGACCATTATCTTCCAATAATCTGATAACATGACATCAGTACCACATTCAAATATTGATTTTGATATATTTACTGATTAGAACATTGCTAACTACAAACTGAGTGGTACCTCAGTGAGCATTTTCTGTGTTTGTATTTTCTAGACTTCTTCCAGTTGAAGATCATGATGGCTACTTTGAGGAGGCTGAAACATGTCAGATGAGGAGATGGCCCAGATGTTGACTGTGTATGCCACACTGGAAAAGACATGAGAGCCAGACCCAGGCACTTCACTATGATTGCTGTACGGAACTGGATTGAGAAGGGAACACTGACAGAGGATGACGATCTACCACACTGGAGGGCAGATTCATTACCACTATGATGACCTGTATTGGAGGCATTCAGAGGAGCTTTGAAAAATGGTCACCAAGTTACAGAGGCAGCCCGTAGATCCCTACAGTAAGTGTCAAAATTCTGCACATACCTGAGCACTGGTACGGATTTTACAGATATTTGTCTTTCACATATATATCAGATAATTATGTCCTTTGTAGAGGTACATATGTTTTACAATGTCTAACTACTACTTTCACATAGCCTCTGTCCTCATGCATCACAGATGCCTATAGCGCCTAGGCCATGGATAATTGTGCATTTCATAGTTTTCCACTATAGTCTCACAGTGTCACCTACTGCACTGTTATATATTGGAATAAAAACACATATATAACTTCATTGCATCATTCCTTATAAGTAATTACACAGATGCATTTATTTAAACTAAAAAGTAATGCCTGTCTGACTGCTTACACATATGTTTTCAGTTGTGTGTGGATAGCTATTATTTCTTTGCAATAAAATATCCAGCAATTGTTTGCAGTTTCCGTATTCATGCATTCTCTGCAGGACTTCTAATAAACACCTGTAACACCTGTTTTCTAAAATGAAACCCATGCTGAATGTTAGCTTGGCCTGAAAAGCAACTGGCAAGCATGTCTCTCTCTCTCTCTGTATATATATATATATATATATATATATATATATATATATATATATATATATATAGTCACAGTTTGTGATGAAACTATTATTCTGTCATTTTTGTTTTGCTTGGATCACTTATTTGTGTGCTTAATAAAGGATTTTGACTGGAAACAGACTGTCTACCCTGCTTGGATTACTTTTGAATACTTAGTAATTCTGTATAATATTTGAAAATATATATTTTTTTATTTTATTTAATTTTTTGTTACTTAGGACATGTTTAAGTAAGCTACTTCTACTACCATTATCTGATCTTATTAGCATAGCACTGGGACTGATACATACTGGATATGTGCCAGTCCCTGTGTAAATTGTCATAATAATCATATTGTGTTGTGCTATGATATTCATGGGACTGATCTGTGTGATGGACATTTGCTTTTCTTTTCTGTTGTGTTTTGCAATTAATCTTTACAGATCATGAGATCTGAGGACATGCTCTGATCTGAAGATGACAATGAGCACATGCAAAGCCACTTCCAGAGTCTTCTGAGGATGATGGTGACAATAATAATGATGATGATGCTGAAGAACCTTAAGCTGCCATGCCTGAGCCATGATGCTTGCACCTCAGAGGAGATGTCAACAGGACAGGAATCAAGACAATTATCAGGAAGAGATCTGAGATGTCATGACCAATGTGTTCATAACACAGATGAGGGCATGATGGGGTCCCTCTTTGAGGGTATGGCACAGACTATGCAGGATTCATTCAGGCTGATACTTCATGAGGTCTTTTGGGAGTCTGAGCCCCATCAGCCTGATCCCTCTGGACCATTACTATTCTCTGTGTGCTCCACTTGTGTTATGCTGCCAACATGGAGATTGCCATTACATTGATTGGACTGTATATGCACATTTGTGTATGCGTACAATGTATCTGTCATCCTTATGTGTTACTGTCATGTGATATTTACTTTGGTTTCAATGTGTGCTTGACACACATTATCATATTACACTTTTCACACACACAATCAACTGTCCACGTATTGTGGCTGTTAACCTGCAGATAGTGCTGCAAGAGGTATCTTGTAAAGGTGTGTTACTGGGGTGACTAACAGACAATATATGTTGACTATACGCCATCACTAACAGTGTCATATGTCTTTGATTTCTGTTTTGCCATATCAGGTATGTGCAACATACAGACATGTCAAACCACATTATTTTTGGATGACAGTTGTCATGATGTCCCACTGTCATGATGTGGTGTTGTCTGTCATGGGCTGGCAATAACAACACCATGTGGGATCATATACAGGTATATCCTATCTATGTGCAGTGCTCTTTTTCTGAATGCATCAGAAATGTAACATTAATCTGTATGCAATGTTATCGATAACACATTATTTAACAGTACATTATGCGTGCTTGTTGCATGTAGCATTTCCATACTCATTACGTATTGACATCTGTGTACACCTTCCAGAAATAGTTGTATACATTAAATGACTGTATATTTGTATGTACACATAGTTGGATACATACTAAGACAAAAGTGTACCTTTGACATGTGAGTATTTATGAAATTACTGTTGATGTGCCCTCTGCTACGAAATGAGCAGTGTGGTTGACATACACCTGTGTTTCTTTATTTGACATTTCATGACAGTATATGTGTATGTGCTTCTAATTTTTAGCTTGCTTACCTATACATGTTGATGTGACATGATTGCACATTATTGTGCATGTGTGTTTTGTAAACGTCCAGTTCTGTGGACATCAACATTCAATCTGGCCATTTAACATACATCCACTTGGTTAAATGTATTTCTGTGAGACTTCTACAGCACCCTATGTGCTGCAGATATGAATTTGTATTGTGTCAACTTACCTTGTCCTGCTTTACCCTGATGTGGGCTCAGGTTGTCCACCTCCCCCAACCTTCATATTTTACTATTATTTTTTGCAGCTATGTTTGCCTTTGTTAAAACTACTGACCATTGCCACATATAAATCTGAGACAGTGAACATGTGCCTCATGTATGCCTACTGTATAGTGCAGGACATTTGCACACAAGTTGCTGGCTAATGCTTGCAATACATCCTTTTTTTCTCATTATACCTGTATGTTACCCAATGTAGTTTTTCACAGCCATGTGCACAATCTGCTATATTTATTATGCTGTACTGTTACATTTTTGAATATGCTATTACATGTCATTGGTGTGTGTATGTGTATTGACCTTGACTTCATGTACCTTTCATTTATACCACTGACAGACATAGATACACATTTACACCTGTGCGTTGCCTTTGATATGGCATATGTATAACATATACACATTCCATTACACATTTGTTTGGGTGTTGTACACCTGTTTGTGTATGTAGCAGTCTTTGCTGCTGTTCTACAGTCCTTCTAATTGGCACAGTGATTGACTGTTTGTCTTTCACATGCATGGTTGTAGGCTTGGTTCTGTTCTCTGGAGAAGTTATCTAACATTGTTAGTCATGCATTTGATCATATGTTGTGCTGCTTGGCTTGTACCTGCACTACTAACAGACTAATTGCACATGTGTATATTTATACAATGTGTACTGTGATCCTACTTTATTACCCTAGAATACACATCTTTCATTGGTCACACACATCCAGGTATGACTGCCATACAGTTTTGACATGTCATAATGTAATAGTGCATGGGTAAATCTGTTTTTCTGCATCTCACTATGTCTGTAAGGATGAAGTCAGAAATTCATATTTGGTACTCAAACCTTTTTCTGCTGCTCTTGTCACCCACATAGCAATTAAAAAATGTACTCAACCCTTAAACGTTGCAGCTATACACCTCAGAAAGGAATTCATTATTTCAGTTGATGCCACTTATAAGCATAAAAAGCCTGCTTTACGAGGTACTCTCCCTAATCATGTAATCATATGTTTGTCTAGTTCTATACAGCAGACACTAGTTCAGATAGTTCTAACTACCCTGTGCCATTATACCTATAAGTGTCCAGAAAGATGTTCTGAAAAAATGTACTAATTTGGGTACTCTGAGTATGCTTAGCTACATCCTTGCATGCCTGGTATGCATTCCCAATCTGTTTGTCAACTTTCCATTGCCTATGTTGGGCAGTATACTCTCTGTGTAACTTACCTGTCCTTACTGTTTATTTCCAACCTTTGTCTGTCATATTTGTTATATGTGTATACCTGCTGTGATGGCCTTCTCCTCTTTTTTCATTGTCTTTATCTTTCCTTCTATTCTTAAAAAAATGGTACCTATTCTCACAAAACAAAATTGCCCATGTACCTCTAACTTTCCCTTAAATTTTCCTATTCCCACATCATTCTTGTGTGTCCCTCTTCTTCACCCATAACCCAAATCTTATTTAGTATCTCCCACTTTTCTTGGGTGCGTGCATTACTTGTGTTCCCCATAAAAGTCCCGGACCCATTGTTAACAAATGTTAGCTATGGTAATATGGCCATGATTGCCCTTCACCTTTAATTTTTTTATTAGAAAATTTATAGATTCCCATCATAAGTCCAAGTCAATATATACATTTATTAATACATGTATTACAGATATATCCATAATTGTCTCTGACCTTACTGTAAAGACTGATGTTGATATATATATATATATATATATATATATATATATATATATATATATATAAAGTTAGTGGATGAAATATGGAAATATCTTTAGTTGTCTGAGCTGTTTCCCTCTCTATTTCTGAAAATATATGTCATGAATGTCATGCTGCTTACATTAGGATAGTTAGCATGTTTTAGTCTTTTTTTGGTTATCATAACAGAGTCAGTTATATTCTGTAGTTGCCCTTAACCTTACCATGCAGATATTGTAATATATATGTCTATATAACTATCAGGATGCAACGTGATTGGCCAAAAATTGCTTATTAAGTACGGACTACTTGCGTGCTTCTATAGTGCACCATATATACTGCGATCCTTCATTGTGCGCTGAGCTAGTATGAGTTTCTTATCATACATTTACATATTACAATGTTACCTGCAAGTTCCTCACTGACATCGCTGTAATGCACCAAATTCTGTGAGTTTTATGGAATCTGTCCCATGATGTCAGAAAATTCCCATGAATATAAATGTGAAAGAAACAGGTCATAGCTAACTGTTATCAAAAACATTTCTTGTGGAATACTACTGTAGTGTCATACCATCAAGAGTGCAAAGATAAGAATTCCTAGTAATACCATTTTACATAAGTAGAATCAATTAATTGGCATCCTTAATTCTGGAAGGTATAAGGGGAAGCAAGGGGGCTAAACATTTCTGCAAAAAAGCAGACATTGGTTGATCTATAAAGCCACTGCCTGCTAAGATTGGTGAGCCTCATACTGGTCAATCAGGCTTGTGGAGATGTTACCTGGATGGTTGCTTTTTAATTTGGGGGTGAAGCTACTCATTTGCTTTGGTTTGTATAGTACTTAAATACCAATGAGTTTGGTAACAGTTTCACTTTTTGGCATGATTTATTTGTTACAAATTTGTTTCAGTTACAAAGTTAATAGATGGAACTATAGACTCTTCCATCTATAGATAACCTTTTTCATAGATATGCTTACTCTGGAAGCCAGTACTTGTCAGCCTTCCTTCCCCACATGTAGCATGTCATACACACACACACACACACACACACATATATATATATATATATATATATATATACATATATATATATATATATATATATATATATATATATATATATATATAGCTACACACACAAATATATATCTATATTTATACATCTATATCCATATCTATCTATCTATATATATATATATATATATATATATATATATATATATATATATATATATTTATATATCTGTATATCTATAAATACACACACACACACACACACGCACACACACACACACACACACACACACACACACACACACACACTCACTATCTATATATATGTATATCTATCTATTTATATATATATATATATATATATATATGTTTTTTTGATGAAAGGAGATACTGCCAGCCCAGCTAGCTCGAATTTTGTAAATAATTATGACATTGGTGAATATCAAAATGATTTATACAAGATGCTTGTGTTACAAATGTATTAGAACTGTATGTCATGTGTATATCAAACTGCTTGCACAGACATATGTGTTGAAAAGGATATTTGCAGAGTGCTGTTTGAAATGTAACCACAGTATGCCCTACTGGAAAAAAACAGAAATGTACATGCACTATTGTAATTGTTTAAATGTATATATCTTAACAGTAGAAACTGGAATACAGGAAGTTAACCTCAGAAATATAACTGAAATTAAATTACTTTATGGCTAGATCACAAAAGATGGTATATTTCAGTTTTCAATACAGCAAGAGATACAATGTCTCTATTAAAAACTTGCTGTATTGTCTTTAGGATGAATTAATTACTAGTCTTGAAAGCATGAAGGAATGCAATTATTTTATGACTTCCAGCATCTGTGGATCTGAGGAGAAGCCCTTTTCTGTATATTTTTACAGGTAGATGCTAAATACTAACAGCTTCATCAATAGTTGTTTGGCCTGGGAACTAGCAGTCAGATGACAAGAAATGACATTGTTCTGCAAGTTATCACAGCAGTAATATTTCAGGTATTAATTTAAGAAGTATCTTAGTGAGACAGAGCATTCTGTCTTGGACCTGACAATAACTAGAAGATCGAATCACCACATCTGCCTTGCTCTATTAGTAAATTCTTAGATTTTAGTAATTTTCTTAGATTCAGTCAGGAATATAGTGAAGCTTAGTTTAGATATTCTTCTTTATTTATTTGAGACTGTCCTGCAAAATTGTTTGAAATATTTCCTGTGATTTTGAACTCTGATGTCACTGTGAATATATATATATATATATATATATATATATATATATATATATATATATATATATATATATATATATTCAGTATTGTATTGTTCTTTTATTATTTTTTATTAAATATAGTTAAACATTTCTTTGTGGCTGATCTGTGTAGAGATATTTAAGGTTTGAGAGTTATTGCATATTTATTTGGTGACACTGTGTGGGCCACTCCTACTAGCCTTGTTCTGGGACAAACTACCATTTGTGTTAATATTAATGTTTCACAGTAAGATTGTACATCCTTTGTTAAGGGTCTTAAAACAGCAGATAAGAAGTGACTGATGGCAGTAATAACTACCTTGTTGTCTAGGCAGAAGGGGGCATAGCTAACAAACTTGTGCCAGCCTTGCCCAGGTGTGTGTCTGTGTGTAAATCAAACCTCAAAGTATGTGTGTGTCAGCTACTTGGGCAGGGACACGAAGCACTGTTGGCAGAGGAGGTGCTAGAGGTCTTAGCTTGGTCACTAAATTCTATAGCTGTGTCAGTGGGGAGTCTTATTGGGGATCTGGAGGAAGGTATAAAAACTAGCCCCAGACTGACTCAGGTCTCTGTGTGCTCTTAAGGGAAATTGCACTTGATGCAGAGAGCTGCATATACTTGTCATCATCCCAGAGTATGTCCCCCACTGGTGCCCGCAGTAAGGATTGAGTCTCCTTGATTACTGGTCCAGTGGAGGGTCATGACATATTTATGGGCTGTGGTGAGATGTCCACATCACATTTTGGTTAGCATTGGTGGTACCACCACATCACATTTGGTGGGCAGTGGTGTGGATATTGAATTCCTGTATCCTGTAAACAATGGTCACTAAAAAGGTGTTTGTACTCTCAAGCAGCCACACAGTAGACATTTAGTTTCATATCACAATAATTGTATTAATTTTTTTGTTAGCTTAGTTAGTCAGGGAGAGCAGGCAAGGATGTGAGTAGGGGATTATAGCAAGCTGACAAGGAACCAGTTGGCTGAGATGTGCCAAGCCAAAGGACTGGGGTATGCCAAGTTGACTAAAGGAGAAATGACTGCAGCCTTAACCACAGCTGCATCATAGACCAGCAACCAGAAAGACAGCCAGACTGGCATTGGGGATGTACAAGTCTCAGAAAATGGATAGTTCAACTTTGCCTCAGAGGACTTAAAAATCCATCTGGAGTTAAAAACACTTGAACTGGAGGCCCAACAATTGGAAAAAGAATCAGCACAGAGACTGCAGCATTTGGAAGCTGAAGAAAATGAGAGACGGAGGCATTTGTAGGCTGAAGAAAATGAGAGACAGAAGCAACATGAAAAGGCTATGCTCTCTCTTTGCTAGACTCATGGAGGTAATGGGGAAGAGAATAACTGAACTCCAGAAGCAATAAAAGTCAGTACATGTTTTCCACAATTTATAGAGGGTGATAATTTTATTCATATATTTGAAAGGGTTTGTAAACAGTATAATGTTGACCAATGGCTCTGCATATGGTTCCTGACCCTCTTACTCCATGGTAAAGCTGTAACTGATGTTTCTAAATTGTCTGATACTGATTACTTGAATTATAATACAGTTAAAAATTGTTTATTGGAATGTTTTAAGTTAACTCCTGAAGCATATAGAAAAAAGTTTCATGAGCATAGGTGCAAGACAGATGAAAGTGTGTGTGAATATATTGCGGAGTTAATCACTTAGTTTCATAGCTGGGTGAATGGGTATCAGGTCACCACTTTTGAAGGGCTGGCAGACCTTTTCATGAGGGAACAAGCACTTTGTCTGAGGACTTGAGAATCTGGTTGGCAGATAGGGAATGTAATACTGCAGATGAGTTGAGGAAAAAGTGAGACCTATACCTAGCAAGCAGGGCATCACTGCACAAGAAGGGGATACCCAGTGCTGCACATGGGTCTAAGGGAACCCATGGTGGGCAGCCTAAAACACCCCAACAGAGTTTGCCAGTATCAGAGGAAGCCACTAGTGCAGGTACATGGCCAGGATCAAGGGTTAAATGCTTTAAATGTAACTAGTGGGGTATGTAGCATATAGATGTCCTTGGAGGCAAGGTGGGGAAAAAAGGTGGGGGAGCCAGTCAATGGGAATGACAGAATGCCAGCAGTAAGTTGTCTGTAGACAACAAGGGTACCACACTACCACAAGAGGTTATATCCTATCTTAGTAGATGGGAAACAGGCTACTGCTAAGAGAGACACAGCCTCTAACCTAACCATTGTGAAGCCTGCAATGGTTAAAGAGGAGCACTACTTGCTTGCTTGGGCAATCTACTGCAGTCAGAGCTTTAGGAGGGACCCCATTCCAAATACCTTTGGCTAGGGTTCACCTTGACTGGGAGGGTGGAAAAAGAAGCAAGCATGTAGGTGTGTTTGAGGATATCCCTGCAGATGTCCTGATAGGGAATGAGACTCATGATGCAGCACCTTGTGTGCATGCAGTTACACGCAGTCAGGCTTGGAGACAAGCATGTGGGTCTGCTAGCCTGGGAGGGACCCAGACAGACCACATATTTGAAGCCAGGACTAGTGAAATGGCTACTTCAGGGAGGGAGCAACCCTGTAGCAGTGAGACTGAAGCTGAGCCACAGCTGCTTGTGGGTACTGATGTTTCCTTGGACAGAGTAACTGCAAGGGCAGAGATGAGTAGTAGAATCTAGGCTGACAGTGAGGCACCTCTGTCAGAGAATACCAGACTTCCTGTGAAAGGGGAGCTGGGAATTGTTACAAAGAGAGAGTTGAGACAGGCTCAGCTCTCAGACCCTACATTACAATGCTTGAGGGAGGTAGCCAGGGAGGTGCCTGATTCTCAATACAGCAGTCGGTAGTTCCCAGAGCCTACAGTCTAGCACTTCTAGCCAGAGCCCATGATATTCCCTTTGCAGGTCATATGGGCATAAAGCATACCAAGAGACATATTATGCAGAACTATTATTGACCTGAGATTTCTGAGGATGTAACAGGGACTTTTGAGCAGTGCCAAAAAGTAGGCAAGGCAGGAGACAAGGTGAAGGCTCCTTTGATGCCTCTACCTCTGTTTGAGGAGCCATTTCAGAGAGTAGCTATGAATATTGTGGGGCCTCTGATTACCCCAAGTTCCACAGGGAAGAAGTATACCCTAGTGGTAGTAGATTATGCTGCCAGATACCCTGTAGTGGTGGCTCTGTCCTCCATTGAGGCACAAAAAGGGGCAAATGCTTTGTTAGAAATTTTCAGCATGGTAGGTTTCACAAAAGAAATACTGACTGACAGAGGTGGTGATTTCATGTCAGACCTGCTGGCTTGTCTGTGGGAGTGCTGTGGGATGAAGCACCTAAAGACCACCCCCTACCACCCCCAGACTAATGGTCTGGTGGAAAGGTTAAACTCTACACTAAAGATCATGCTACAGGAATTTGCAGACCAGTTCGAGAGGGAGTGGGACAAATATTTGCCCCATTTGTTCTTTGCTTCCTGAGAGGTGCCCCAGGAATCCATAGTTTTTTCACCCTTTGAGTTGCTGTATGGGCATAGGGTGAGGGGACCTCTAGATTTGATTTGTGCTGAGTGGGACAGTGAGTGTGAATCCCCCAAGGAGTCTTTTTGTGGCATATGTCCTGAACCTCAGGACAAGGCTCAGGGAACTCATAAGCTTGGCCCAGGAGAACCTGACAGAAGCCCAGCAGCAGAAAAAAGTCTGGTATGACAGGAATGCTCGAGCTGTAGAGTATACTGTGGGGCAGCAGGTTATGGTTCTTATTCTGTCAGATGCAATACACTGCAGGCAGCTTGGGAGGGACCCTTCAAAGTGGTAAGAAAGGTCAGTGATGTTAACTATATGGTAAAGCTGCTAGGTAGGGGCACAAACTGTATCATGTTAACATGATGAATCCTTACCATGATAGGGAGGCCCTGGTGGTAAGTATTTGCAGTATGAGGCAGGAGGTGTCTGAGGGGCATCTATGGTTACAAGGAGCCAGCCAGCAAAATCCTGAATTACTATGGTGGAGACTAGGGTTGCAGGCATATGATATGATATGGGCTGTCAAGACAGGGAATGGGGTAATGTATTGCCAGATAGGCTCATTCCTCTCAAGCAACATCTCTCAAGGGTCACTTGAAAAACTAGCTTGAGTCTTCAAAAGGGGGGTAGAAGTGTGATGAAAGGAGATACTGCCAGCCCAGCTAGCTGGAATTTTGTAAATAATTATACATCATTGGTAAATATCAAAACAATTTATACAAGATGTGTGTGTTACAAATGTATTAAAACTGTATGTCATGTGTATATGAAACTGCTTGTACAGACATGTATGTTGAAAAGAGTATTTGCAGAGTGCTGTTTGAAATGTAACCACAAGGTGCCCTACTGTAAAAGAACAGAAATGTACATGCACAGTTGTAACTGTTTAAATATATATATATATATATATATATATCTATATATATATATATATATATATATATATATATATATATATGTCTACCTGATAACGCCGAAAGCTGAGAAGAAAGACAACGAGATAACTGACACCGGAAGGTAGACAACGGAGAAGACCGAAAGTTGAAAATCCCGATACTGAGAACACCGACATGTTAAGGTAAGTGTGCGATAATGACGGACGTTAGGATCAGGGTGCGGTTTTGTGGTGTCGGTTATTTCATTGTCGGTGTTTTGGTGTGTCGGTGTTATCAGGTAGACCCATATATATATATATATATATATATATATATATATATATAATTGAAATTAAATTACTTTATGGCTAGGCCATAAAATATGGTATTTTTTTAGTTTTCAGTACAGCAGGAGACACATGTGGAGTCTTATTGGGTATCTGATGGAAGGTAGAGAAACCAGCCCTAGACTGACTGTGGTTTCTGTGTACTCTTAAGGGAAATTGCACTTGATGCAGAGACCTGCATTTGGAAATACTCTGTGTATACTTGTCATTCTCCTAGTGTACACCACCCACTGGTGCCAGTGGTGAGGATTGAGACTCCTTGATTAGTGGTCCAGTAGAGGGTCATCACAGGGTCTATCTCAGATGATTGAGTTTTCAGAAACTCGAAATTTATATGGTCAAGACCATATGATTGAGTTTTTGAAAGCTCGAACATCAAAAAAAACACAATAATCTACCTTCTTATGCCCCCCTGGGCCCCCCTGTGCCCCGTAACCCCCTAGAAATTATATATATCAACTCCAAGATCACACTGCAGTGAAGAAAAGGGTAAATTTCCCGATCCTCACTGTACAGTGATCGCAATTCAAAAGCTTTGAGTTTTCAAAAACTCAATCATATGGACTCAACCATATGAATTTCGAGTTTCTGAAAACTCGATCAACTGATAGGCACACACACACACACACACACACACACACACACACACACACACACACACACACACACATATATATATATATATATATATATATATATATATATATATATATATATGGGGTCTACCTGATAACGCCGAAAGCTGAGAAGAACGACAACGATATAACTGACACCGGAAGATCGACAACGGAGAAGACTGAAAGTTGAAAATCCTGACGTTGAGAACACTGAAATGTTAAGGTAAGTGTGCGATAGGGACGGACGTTAGGGTCAGGATGTGGGTAAGGTAAGTGTGCAATAGTGACGGACCTTAGGATTAGGGTTTGGTTAAGGTTAGTGCATAGAGAGTTGTGTATGTAAGGTTTAGTGTAGGTTTGTAAGGTTGTTGGTGTGCTTGTGTTGTGTGTGTGTTTTTTGGAAAAGGTATTTGTTTTGTTGATTGTCGGGATTGTGGTTTGTCGGGCATGTGAAATTTCTTGTTTTTGAACTTTCGGTTTTATGGTGTCGGTTATTTCATTGTCGGTGTCTTGGCGTGTCAGCGTTATCAGGTAGACCCATATATATATATATATGAACACTGTATGTGCCTGGAACAGTCGACCAAATAACAAAAAAAACACCAGCTTCTGTTCACAGACTCTGCATATAACTGCACTGCACACCAACCAATATTCCGATAAATCCGTTTATTTAAAAAATGATAAAAAAATAAAAATATGTTGTCTTTTACATACGAGTTAAGCGCTTTCATCTACTCATGTAGACTTAATCAGAACAATTCTTTATTGCCACAGCCGGCTTAAATATAATCGTCAACCAATCTCCTACTTCAACTCATTACCATTACATGGATAAATCAGAATTTAAAGTGCTCAGTGCTTAATTTCCTTGTCGATCACCTTTTTTTTAAAAAGGATCATATCTTATCTATTAAAACGTCCTATATTTTATACATATATCATCAAAAAATATATAAGCATTTAGATACAAATGAACACATAAATATCAACCATAACAGTTACGAAAAACTTACTGTTCCATTAATCACTAATATAAAAGTGTAAAACAGTCCTTACTATCACAATATCCCAGTGCATGTGCCTCAAAACCATCCTAACTACTCACTGTTTTCCAATATGGGCTTGATGGAAATGGTTTCATTAAGCCCTGGGTGAACTGAGGCATTTAGCTTGATCTGCCACCTAGCCTCCTTTTCACACAATTTATTCTTTATACTTCCCCCTCTGGAATTCCCTTTTATGCATTCTAATATGCCAAAATTAAAGGAATCACAGTGTTTACTAAATTCTAGATGCCTCCATAATGCATTCTTTGTATCTTGTTTCTTTATTCTATAACAATGATCATAGATTCTGTTTCTAAGGCATCTATCAGTCTTGCCCACATAGAAACAAGGGCATTTAGTGCCCTTCGCCAAATACACAAGATGGGAAGTTCTGCAGTTACATTTTTGAAAACTAACTTCAGTTCTATTTATATCTCCCAAAGTTAGGGAAGAAACCTTAATAATTAAACTGCACTGGTTACAATTCCCGCATTTAATAGTACCAACACAATTGTAATTGTGGTTATGGTTCATAATTTTACTTTCCAATTTCATTTTCAAGTTACTTCCATTTCTGGATACGAATTTGGGTGCCTCCCCCACTGTCTTAAATACACTATTGTCAGTTTTCAAAATGTTCCAGTTATTTGCTATTATATTCTTTATATCCCTTACTTGGGGGGGGCGTATTTTAATATACATGCCCTAGTAAATTCATTAGAGTCCTGGTGTTCCTTCTTCATATAAATCCCTACTGTTTTGTTTATACCTATCCCTAAAATGGGTTTACATTTTCCCCCATTCCTTCTTCACATATTCCTTAATGTCTACTATCATACCTGTAAGATATCCTCTATTCTTGAACATATTTCCTATAACATCCAATTCAATGACCAAATCAGAATAATCTGTGGTCATTCTAGCAGCCCTTATACACTGACATTTTATAATACTCCTTTTCTGGCTACTGGGATGGCAACTGGAATACTGTAAATAGGCATTACTGAAGGTACCTTTCCTAAAAAAATTGGATTTAAATCTACCATTTTCCACAGTTATACGAGTATCCAAATAAGATATGGACTTCTTATCAATATTAAACGTGAATTTTAAATAATCACACCTTGTATTTAAATATACTTTAAAATCATTTAACTTACTTTCATTACGCTTCCAAATTATAAAAATATCATCCAAAAACCTCAAATAACACAAAATGTTATCATTCCAATCCATATGTAATACATATTCTGTTTCCCAATCTAATAAAAATAAATTGGCAGAAATGGGGGCGCACACCGCCCCCATAGCTACCCCTTTTCTTTGCCTATAGTATTCACCTTCATACAATATGTAATTATGAATCAGAACTAATTCCATAAATTCCATAATTAAAGATGTTTTATCTCACGTCAAACTACCGTATTTTTCAATACTGTTGTTAAATCTATTCAACCCTTCCTCCTGAGGTATACTTGAAAAAAGATCCACTACATCTATAGTTACTAAGAACATATCAGAAGTAACAAGTCCTGGTACTAATCTTCCTAAAAAATCCAATGAATCAATAACTACATGCATTATTCTGTTGTATATGGGTTTCACCCAGGTGTCAATCACTTTTCCAAAAGGAAAGGTTTTGGATCTATTTCCGGATATCATAGGGTAAAATGGGGGATCATTTATATCTTTGTGTACCTTGGGTATACCTACTATGGTATTAATAATAGGATGTTCCACCTTCAAAAAATCATACATGTCCACATCAATCATTTCATCCAAAAATAGTTCCTCTAATAATAAATCAATTTTATGGTAACCAATGTTAACTTCGTTGATGGATGATATATCATAATTCCCTGAATTCAACAATATGCTATTTATTTTATTTACATATTCAACAGTTTCATAAATAACTGCCCCACCCCATTATCAGGTTTCATAATTCTTATGCTTTTATTTCTCTGTATTTATTTTAATAATTCAAATTCATTATATTATAGATTGTATTTATTTTTAGAGAATTTACTTTTGTTCCCATAATCATATATCTCATCTATGGCCACTTTCTCAAATATAGCTAAAGTGTGGTTCATTGGGGGTGTAAAAGTACTCTTCTTTTTAAACTTGTTGGGCTGAGTTATTCTTTTTCCACTGAAATATATAACTAAATTCAGTTTTCTTAAGTACTTTTTAAAATCCACTATATAATCCACTACATTAATAGTATTGTTGGGAACATATTTCAATCCTTTAGATAATAACTTGAAATAATTCTCATTGAGTTCTATTTGTGTATAATTAAATATACTGAATTCTCCTAAACTGTAATGTATGTCATTATGCCTTGTTATCCCTAATTTCTCCTCCAGATGTTTCCGCTCCTGTCATCCGGTTGATTTTCCCATTGATTTACCATCCACTTTCTCTGACCTCTGTATTGCTCCTTGTTTGGGGCCTGCCAATTTTTGTTGCCCTCTAAAAAATCAGGAGTATATAAATTCCTTCCTTGCCTTACTTTATTGTTGTATTTATCTTTATTGTGTCCCTGATTGTCATCACCCTTATCATTCTGGTTAGATTCATGCATATTAGGTCCCCATCTGTAAGCCTCCCCCTTTTCATACTGTTATATATCCCTTCTCATTTTCTTACACTTTCTGTCATATTGTTTTTTTATTTGATTCTCAACCCATGCATATTGTGCATTGAGAAACAATTCACATTCATCAATTAATAGGTCATTAGTAATAATATGATCCAACTGCTCTAACTCAGACATTAAACCACATATTTTTTTTATCATTACAAGATACTATAAACTTCATGAAGGTAAAACCGAAATTATCAAACATTTTCATACATTCGTTTATATTACCCTCATCCATATCAATTCCCATGGGGTATTTGAAAAACCTTAGTCCCATAGGAACAATACCAGTGTCCAAACATTTTTTCAAATACATATTGTCCAGTTGGATACTTTTGAGTACTTTGAGTTTCTTTCCAAACTCTTGTATGTACTCCTTTAGAGTCCTATTCTGCTGTTGATTGTTATCATTGACTCACTTTCCACTAGCATCCTTAAAATCACCATTAAAATCTAAATTAGTCACTAGAAAGCTATTTAAATTGTAACGCTTGTGAGAATCAATATTTTTGTGTAAGTTAGGAGCTAGTACAGTACCTGTATGTGTAGGTTGTCCTACCATAGCATATGTTCTTTTGGGCGCGACTCGTTTGGGTTTAGCACCTGAAATGTTATATTCGACCTCCGATCCAAATCCATCGCTATTAAAAAGGTGACCCACACTTTCATTGTCTATATTATTGTATCCATAAGAGGCTACTTCTTTCTGTCCCACGCCTTCGCCTTGACCATTTGGAATGGAATCTATTACTCTACATCCACAAGGCATACGTGGTGATGTCATCTTCCGTTCATTCGAACCATTCGAGTCAGTCTGACCAATCAAATCAATCAGCCGGGTGAGTTCTCCCTTAACGATGGCCATCTCTGACTGCAACTTGTGTATGTCGTCCCTTCTGGGGGAAAATATGGAGGGCAATTTGTCCAAGGAATCCATGTCCTCCCTCAACTATGAACACTGTATGTGCCTGGAACAGTCGACCAAATAACAAAAAAAACACCAGCTTCTGTTCACAGACTCTGCATATAACTGCACTGCACACCAACCAATATTCCGATAAATCCATTTATTTAAAAAATGATAAAAAAATAAAAATACATTGTCTTTTACATATGAGTTAAGCGCTTTCATCTACTCATGTAGACTTCATCAGAACAATTCTTTATTGCCACAGCCGGCTTAAATATAATCATCAACCAATCTCCTACTTCAACTCATTACCATTACATGGATAAATCAGAATTTAAAGTGCTCAGTGCTTAATTTCCTTGTCAATCGCCTTTTTTTTTAAAAAGATTATATCTTATCTATTAAAACTTCCTATATTTTATACATATATCATCAAAAAATATATAAGCATTTAGATACAATTGAACACATAAATATCAACCATAACAGTTATGAAAAACTTACTGTTCCATTAATCACTAATATAAAAGTGTAAAACAGTCCTTACTATCACCATATCCCAGTGCATGTGCCTCAAAACCATCCTAACTACTCACTGTTTTCCAATATGGGCTTGATGGAAATGGTTTCATTAAGCCCTGGGTGAACTGAGGCATTTAGCTTGATCTGCCACTTAGCCTCCTTTTCACCCAATTTATTCTTTATACTTCCCCCTCTGGGATTCCCTTCTATGCATTCTAATATGCCAAAATTAAAGGAATCACAGTGTTTACTACCTTCTAGATGCCTCCATAATGCATTTTTGTATCTTGTTTCTTTATTATATAACAATGATCATAGATTCTGTTTCTAAGGCATCTATCAGTCTTGCCCACATAGAAACAAGGGCATTTAGTGCCCTTCACCAAATACACAAGATGGGAAGTTCTGGTGTTACCTTTTTGAAACCTAACTTCAGTTCTATTTATATCTCCCAAAGTTAGGGAAGAAACCTTAATAATTAAACTGCACTGGTTACAATTCCCGCATTTAATAGTACCAACACAATTGTAATTGTGGTTATGGTTCATAATTTTACTTTCCAATTTCATTTTCAAGTTACTTCCATTTCTGGATATGAATTTCGGTGCTTCCCCCACTGTCTTAAATACACTATTGCCAGTTTTTGAAATGTTCCAGTTATTTGCTATTATATTCTTTATATCCCTTACTTGGGGGGGCGTATTTTAATATACATGCCCTAGTAAATTCATTAGAGTCCTGGTGTTCCTTCTTCATATTAATTCCTATTGTTTTGTTTATACCTATCCCTAAAATGGGTTTAAATTTTTTCCCCCATTCCTTCTTCACATATTCCTTAATGTCTACTATCATACCTGTAGGATATCCTCTTTCCTATAACATCCAATTCTATGACCAAATCAGAATAATCTGAGGTCATTCTAGCAGCCCTTATACACTGACCTTTTATAATACTCCTTTTCTAGCTACTGGGATGGCAACTGGAATACTGTAAATAGGCATTACTGAAGGTATCTTTCCTAAAAATATTTGATTTAAATCTACCATTTTCCACAGTTATACGAGTATCCAAATAGGATATGGACTTCTTATCAATATTAAATGTGAATTTTAAATAATCACACCTTGTATTTAAATATACTTTAAAATCATTTAACTTACTTTCATTACGCTTCAAAATTAAAAAAATATCATCCAAAAACCTCAAATAACACAAAATGTTATCATTCCAATCCATATGTAGTACATATTCTGTTTCCCAATCTAATAAAAATAAATTGGCAGAAATGGGGGCGCACGCCGCCCCCATAGCTACCCCTTTTCTTTGCCTATAGTATTCACCTTCATACAATATGTAATTATGAATCAGAACTAATTCCATAAATTCCATAATTAAAGATGTTTTATCCCACGTCAAACTACCGTATTTTTCAATACTGTTGTTAAATCTATTCAAACCTTCCTCCTGAGGTATACTCGAAAAAAATCCACTACATCTATAGTTACTAAGAACATATCAAATGTAACAAGTCCTGGTACTAATCTTCCTAAAAAATCCCATGAATCAATAACTATATGCATTATTCTGTTGTATATGGGTTTCAACCATGTGTCAATCACTTTTCCAAAAGGAAAGGTTTTGGATCTATTTCCGGATATTATAGGGCGAAATGGGGGATCATTTATATCTTTATGTACCTTGGGTATACGTACTATGGTACTAATAATAGGATGCTCCACCTTCAAAAAATCATACATGTCCACATCAATCCTTTCATTCAACAATAATTCCTCTAATAATAAATCAATTTTATGGTAACCAATGTTGACTTTGTTGATGGATGATATATCATAATTCCCTGAATTCAACAATATGCTATTAATTTTATTTACATATTCAACAGTTTCATAAATAACTGCCCTACCCCTCTTATCAGGTTTCATAATTCTAATGCTTTTATTTCTCTGTATTTCTTTTAATAGTTCAAATTCATTATATTCTAGATTGTATTTATTTTTAGAGAATTTACTTTTGTTCCCATAATCATATATCTCATCTATGACCACCTTCTCAAATATAGCTAAAGTGTGGTTCATTGGGGGTGTAAAAGTACTCTTCTTTTTAAACTTGTTGGGCTGAGTTATTCTTTTTCCACTGAAATATATAGCTAAATTTAGTTTTCTTAAGTACGTTTTAAAATCCACTATATAATCCACTACATTAATAGCATTGTTGGGAACATATTTCATTCCTTTAGATAATAACTTGAAATAATCCTCATTGAGTTCTATTTGTGTATATTTAAATACACTGAATTCTCCTAAACTGTAATGTATGTCATTATGCCTTGTTATCCCTAATTTCTCCTCCAGTTGTTTCCGCTCCTGTGGTCCGGTTGATTTTCCCATTGATTTACCATCCAATTTTTCTGACCTCTGTATTGCCCCTTGTTTGGGGCCTGCCAATTTTTGTTGCCCTCTAAAAAATCAGGAGTATATAAATTCCTTTCTTGCCTTACTTTATTGTTGTATTTATCTTAATTGTGTCCCTGATTGTCATCACCCTTTTCATTCTGTTTAGATTCACGCATATTAGGTCCCCATCTGTAAGCCTCCTCCTTTTCATACTTTTGCATATCCCTTCACATTTTCTTACACTTTCTGTCATATTGTTTTTTTATTTGATTCTCAACCTATGCATATTGTGCATTGAGAAACAATTCACATTCATCAATTAATAGGTCATTAGTAATAATATGATCCAACTGCTCTAACTCAGAAATTAAACCACATATTTTTTTATCATTACAAGATACTATAAACTTCATGAAGGTAAAATCGAAATTATCAAACATTTTCATATATTTGTTTATATTACCCTCATCCATATCAATTCCCATGGGGTATTTGAAAAACCTTAGTCCCATAGGAACAATACCAGTGTCCAAACATTTTTTCAAATACATATTGTGCAGTTGGATACTTTTGAGTACTTTGAGTTTCTTTCCAAACTCTTGTATGTACTCCATTAGAGTCCTATTCTGCTGTTAATTGTTATCGTTGCCTCACTTTGCACTAGCATCCTTAAAATCACCATTAAAATCTAAATTAGTCACTAGAAAGCTATTTAAATTGTAGCTCTTGTGAGAATCAATGTTTTTGTGTAAGTTAGGAGCTAGTACAGTACCTGTATGCGTAGGTTGTCCTACCATAGCATATGTTCTTTTGGGCGTGACTCATTTGGGTTTAGCGCCCGAAATGTTGTATTCGACTGCCGATCCAAATCCATCACTATTAAAAAGGTGACCCACACTTTAATTGTCTATATTATTGGATCCATAAGAACTACTTCTTTCTGTCCCACGCCTTTGCCTTGACCGTTTGGAATGGAATCCATTACTCTACATCCACGAGGCATAGGTGGTGACGTCATCTTCCGTTCATTCGAACCATTCGAGTCAGGTTGACTAATCAAATCAATCAGCCAGGTGAGTTCTCCCTTAACGATGGCCATCTCTGACTGCAACTTGTGTATGTCGTCCCTTCTGGGGTAAAATATGGAGGGCAATTTGTCCAAGGAATCCATGTCCTCCCTCAACTATGAACACTGTATGTGCCTGGAACAGTCGACCAAATAACAAAAAAAACACCAGCTTCTGTTCAAAGACTCTGCATATAACTGCACTGCACACCAACCAATATTCTGATAAATCCGTTTATTTAAAAAATGATAAAAAATGAAAATACATTGTCTTTTACATATGAGTTAAGCGCTTTCATCTACTCATGTAGACTTCATCAGAACAATTCATTATTGCCACAGCCGGCTTAAATATAATCATCAACCAATCTCCTACTTCATCTCATTACCATTACATAGATAAATCAGAATTTAAAGTGCTCAGTGCTTAATTTCCTTGTCGATCACCTTTTTTTAAAAAAGGTCATATCTTATCTATTAAAACTTCCTATATTTTATACATATATCATCAAAAAAATATATAAGCATTTAGATACAAATGAACACATAAATATCAACCATAACAGTTAAAAACTTACTGTTCCATTAATCACTAATATAAAAGTATAAAACAGTCCTTACTATCACCATATCCCAGTGCATGTGCCTCAAAACCATCCTAACTACTCACTGTTTTCCAATATGGGCTTGATGGAAATGGTTTCATTAAGCCCTGGGTGAACTGAGGCATTTAGCTTGATCTGCCACCTAGCCTCCTTTTCACCCAATTTATTCTTTACACTTCCCCCTCTGGGATTCCCTTTTATGCATTCTAATATGCCAAAATTAAAGGAATCACAGTGTTTACTACCTTCTAGATGCCTCCATAATGCATTTTTTGTATCTTGTTTCTTTATTCTATAACAATGATCATAGATTCTCTTTCTAAGGCATCTATCAGTCTTGCCCACATAGAAACAAGGGCATTTAGTACACTTCGCCAAATACACAAGATGGGAAGTTCTGCAGTTACCTTTTTGAAACCTAACTTCAGTTCTATTTATATCTCCCAAAGTTAGGGAAGAAACCTTAATAATTAATCTGCACTGGTTACAATTCCCGCATTTAATAGTACCAACACAATTGTAATTGTGGTTATGGTTCATAATTTTACTTTCCAATTTCATTTTCAAGTTACTTCCATTTCTGGATACGAATTTGGGTGCCTCCCCCACTGTCTTAAATACACTATTGTCAGTTTTCAAAATGTTCCAGTTATTTGCTATTATATTCTTTATATCCCTTACTTGGGGGGTTTATTTTAATATACATGCCCTAGTAAATTCATTAGAGTCCTGATGTTCCTTCTTCATATTAATCCCTACTGTTTTGTTTATACTTATCCCTAAAATGGGTTTACATTTTTTCCCCCATTCCTTCTTCACATATTCCTTAATGTCTACTATCATACCTATAGGATATCCTCTATTCTTGAACATATTTCCTATAACATCCAATTCAATGACCAAATCAGAATAATCCAAGGTCATTCTAGCAGCCCTTAAACACTGGCGATCGACAAGGAAATTAAGCACTGAGCACTTTAAATTCTGATTTATCCATGTAATGGTAATGAGTTGAAGTAGGAGATTGGTTGATGATTATATTTATGCTGGCTGTGGCAATAAAGAATTGTTCTGATGAAGTCTACATGAGTAGATGAAAGCGCTTAACTCATATGTAAAAGACAACGTATTTTTATTTTTTTATCATTTTTTAAATAAACGGATTTATCGGAATATTGGTTGGTGTGCAGTCCATATATATATATATATATATATATATATATATATATATATACGTTTGCTATGAAAATTGTGAACGGAGATTGCCCGCAGATTGAACACTTGAAAGTAGGATTTTTGAATGTCCATCTTGCTGAACATCGCCATGTCTAAACTTCATATCAACGAATGCTGGATGGATTCATCAAGTGCAGGTCATGCTTTCTCAGCCTGGTGGAGTTTTCTGAAAAGGTCACCAAAACAATGGATGAAGGTAAAATGGTATACACGACATACATCAACCTGGCCAAAGCTTTTGGCACAATCCTCCCACTAAGGTATAATAGAACAGCTAAATAAATGAGGAATAAACCACTGGATTGTCAACTAACTGACAGAAAGAAAGACATCAAAATATGGGAAGTTACCTCCACTAGGAGATTAGTCACAAGTAGAGTCCACCTGAATTTTGTGCTGGGACCACTCCTGTTTGGCATTTACTTCTCTAAATTAAAAGCCAATACCAATGGGCTCTGGCTGACTAAATTTGCAAAAGAATGCAAGCTAACAGCAGTCATTGAATCCCTAAATGTCTTAGCTATCCTGCAGGAAGGTTTGTCCCAAGTAAATAATGGATACCAAAATCATGGACTGAAATGTAATCCCAAAAGATGCATAATTGTATCCTTTGGGAAGTAATCTACCTCAGGAAACTGCCGCATTGACGATACACCCCTAAGAGATTACCCAGTTGTTTGGGATTTGGGAAATTATGTCTAAAGTGATGTGACTTTCTACCAACATGCATACATTATTGTAAGGAAGTTCTTCTGTATTGTGCAGCTTATATACTAAGGGTTTGTGTTTAGATCTAGGGATGTCATTATCCCCCTCTAATCATCCCTCATTATGTCAAGTGTTGAGTATAATGCCCCCTTGGCATGTATCTGTCCAGACACATGCAACAAGTGGAATGCCATTAGAGATTCTTATTAAAAGGATACAAGGTGTAAACAATATGATCTACATGGACCAACTCAAAGACATCTCATTATATTTGTTATCCTACTGACTCCTATGAGGCGACCTGTGTATGGCATACATTGCATTTTCTGACCGAATACTAATGGGTTTATTGCGCATCATCAAGTCAAATGGTATCAAAATTACTCAGTCTAAGGATCTTAACCTCTTCTGAGACATTATCAATATGGTTTGGAGGGCCAGGTATATCTCACAAAAGATACTGATACTCTTGAGGAGACTCCCAATCTATGTAAAACAAAGCTCATCCTTCTCCATATTTAAAACCTGTTCTGAGAAAAAGGAGGGTAAACTACTGAATGTGATTGGACAACAGTATGTTTAAATGTTGTTTTTTAACCGTTTCTTATTGTCTGATGAAGGGCATGTTTGCCTGAAAGTGCTTACTTCTGTTTTTAATAAAATTTCAGCTGGTTTTATTTCGTGCCTTTGCTGTGGTGTCTTTTGCCATATTTATATTTTTGGATTTCTTCTGTTTTTGGCATAAAGACTTAGGTGCAGGAATTTTCAGTTTTTTGGATTCCTTCTCCATATTCAAATGTAACTTGGATCCATGGATGGATAATAATAGACAATTTACCCCAGAACCACCCACGTTACTAATAATGGACAGAAGCAGTGCCTAAATTCTTTATCACATGCATAGTTCCCCTCAAATTATCTATGGTATAATCTCAGTTACTGTCATTATGGGTAATATATAATTTTTGACCATGGGATGGGTAAGGCAGTCTAACACCAAATGGGATGGGTTAATTCAAGGAGTAAAAGGGAAACTGGCTAGGCTTAAAAGTCCCTATAAAGGGCAGATCGCCTAGTACTTGCCTATGAACCTATAAACATAAATACATGCTACAGACATATATACACAGACTACCTTTAATATGAAAAACAGTAATTTGTTCCTTCATTGTTAGAAAAAAATTAACGTAGTGTAAAAAGTATACCCCGGGATTCATTAAGCTTGCGCCATACACCAGAGTAGCAAAGGCAATCTAGCACCAAATATGGCCATCGAGCGATTCAGGTAAGAGCTGTTTCCACATGCACTACCAACGTACGCCAGAGCTGCACAGCTCCCGGCGCATGTGTGCTAATTACCCCATCCGCAGCAGTGTAGCATGCAAATGATAGTATATAGTGATTCATGAAGTTGTGCAGGTGTAGCATAAGCATGTAGAAATGTAAACCAAAAAAAATGGTTTACATGTTGTCAAACATAAAATCGGAACCATAAAAGTGGACCAAACTTACGTGTTATAATGTTAATATATGCCAATGGCTACATATATAGCCAATGGCATAAAACAACATGCACAACATATAAAAACTAACATTTAATTTCATGGCCATGCCAACTCAAAGTAAAACCACAGTGCATTGGTGCGCAAAAGGGATCATAATGAAAATATATTTAGATGTCATAAAACTGTAATGTAACGCAATTCATGATATCCCCATAATAGTCAATGGCATGCATGCTACACCACAACCATGGCGCAAGGGTTGCTAAGGGTCTGTAACAGTGTTCCATGCAGTAACTAGGAATTAGCAGTCAATGCTATGCAAATGAGTCAAGTATTACTGAATCGCAAATGTCTCGCCGGCGTAAGGATGTACCACACGGCATAGCGTTACAACACTGAGGAGTGGCCTGGAGGTAAACATGACATCAAGAGAGGGGCACGCCATCATATCTTTAAGCACATTGGATCATTGCTAATCTGTGTTGGGTGTTGCTAAGAAAAGCCACAGGATAGGGGTGTGGAAGCAGCCATAGCTTTACTTAGCTGAGAGCACACAAGGTAGCCAAAAGTTCATGTGAACGTGGATGAAAACACGCACAAAACCTGGTAAATGGATGTGCGTGACACACACCACAGCTGAAACAGGAAGGATACCAGAAGACAATAAGGAAATGATGCAGCATGGTAATTGGAGTACAAATGAGTAATTAACACCTAGAAACTTACAGTGGGCCATAGACAACAGCTAACAAGGCTGCTAGCAGCTACCTGCAGAACAGGAAAGGGGAGGTGCCGTACAGCAAAGAAAAGAGAACTGTTACAGCAGAACAAAGCAAACTTGCTGTATATCAGCTACATAACACATTTCCCAACACAATCCTGGGTTGTGGAAGCACAAAACATGAAAGGCGGCAGCTGGATGCATGCCTGACAATGGGAGGTGAATTGGGTTGAAAATAGAAGTGAAGGGCAATAGATGAATCATGGCAGACAAGCGTAAGTCAACATCAAAGGCACCACAATAGCAGTACCTGCTGTAAAACCAATAATTAAGATACCCTGCAGCTGGAATAGCACAAACACACCCAATTACACCAGCATCATCCATTGCACAATTGTATAAGGTGTGAAAGCCCCACACACATTTGTGTATTCCCAGACACTCTGCACTATTGGTGTATACAGACAGGGAACTTTTAATATGTATATGTTAGGAGCTGCCATAGCTTTGATTCACCAGCATGTGTTGGAGACTGACAGTGGTGAGGAGGATGATGTTGACAACTATCTCAGGCACCGGAGGAGGAGACGAGGGTTCAGACTCAGGGTAACCTACCAGGGGCTACATGATATGGAGATAGTAGAGCGTTACAGGGTGGACAGGGATATCATACAGCAACTTGTTGAGCTGTGCCAGCCATGCCTCAGAGCCAGAAATAACATAGGGGAACCCATCCCAGTGGACACAAAGGTATGTGCAAGCTTGAGAATACTAGCCACAGGTACCTTCCAAAGGCCAACTGGGAATATCATGGGGATCTCACAGGCATCAGCATCCAGGGTACTCCACCAGTTCCTGGATGCCATGTTACCACATGCCAATGAGCACATATACTTCCCCCGAACGCAGGAGGAGTTGGCCAGCAATATGCGTCTCTTCCACCATATAGGGGACTACCCAGAGGTACTGGATGCAATAAACTGCACGCACATACACATCAAGTCACCACCCGGTGAGCAGGGTAGGTGCTACATAAATCGCAAGGGATTCCCCTCCATCAACTGCCAGGTCATGTGCAATGCCCAGGGCATTATCATGGATGTGTGTGCTGGCAGTCCTGGAAGCTATCATGACTCCCACATCTGGCATGCCTCACAGATGTATCAGGTATTTGCCAGGAGGGACATCCAATATGGCCACCTGGTGGGGGATGCTGGCTATGCACTGGAACCATGGATGATGACACCCATCAGAAATGCACACACAGCCATGCAAAAAAGCCATAATGAGGCACCCACATAAACTAGAATCATCATAGAGCACGTGTTTGGGATGCTGAAATCATGGTTCCATTGCTTGGACATATCTGGTGGAGCCTTGCAGTACTCTGCAGGAACGTGTGCCCACATTTTCATAATATGTGCCATGCTACACAATATTATCCTGCGGAAACAGATGCAGCAGGGACAGAATGGTGAAGGCCCTCACAACCCACCACCATTGCCAAGGGACCCACAGGCACAGAGGGGCTCAGACCACAAACACCCTGTGCTAGCCCCAGTAGGCAGACAGAGGCGTGCCCAGTAAGCCCATGTCTTGGCAAAGAGAGAGCGTATAGCACACACACTGACAGTGTAGGCACTCATGAACTGACACCCTTCTCCACCTGTACACACAACAAACATGGATGGCACACACACACGACCACCTGTAAATTGTCATGTGTAGGTGGTCTACTGTGTGTATCCTACATAGGTAGCCCTCAACTATTGTACACACAACCGCCATTGACACAAGGTAAGTCAATACCTGAACAGCATATTAAGCTATCAGCATGTGTCCATACTGTATGTACAGGTTCATAGATACATAGGTAGGTGCATGCCCAACCGCCAAGGCCACTCATAAGCATAGGCAAAACGTGTCTGCTGTCGCCACCCCATCAATCAACTAACTGTCCCTCTGTGGAGCAGGGCCACTTGTGGGATCCCTGGGGTGTAGCTACTGTTCACCACCCACTCTGCAAGGATTCCCCAGAGTGTTAATGAGGGGTTTTGTATAATGTAATCAGGGATGTGTTTCCAAATAATGGGGAGTATCCCTGACAGGAATCTTCACAGATGTGTACACGTTACATAGTATACCTTAAACACAGCTAGCAAATATAGGTAGTTCTCCACAGAATAATAAACATGTGGAACACACAACCGCTGAAATGTGCGTTCATCACCCTTGCACTACCAGTGCCTGCTCTGAGAGGTAAGATATCACTGCCAGGATTAGAACATGCAACCATGTATACATTCATCACAATAACATACCACTAAGCTACCTGAGATGTACCAATGGCAATCGTGTATACTGACAGGATAAAACACAAAAGGTAGAAATGTGTTGAAATAGGACAAACCGGCATGTACACAATGAAAGGTGTATGTTTTATATATATATATATATATATATATATATATATACACACACACACATATATATATATATATATATATATATATATATAATATATATATATATATATATATATATATATATATATATATATATATATAATATGTATTTATATATATGTGTGTGTATACACATTATACATATATATATATATATATATATATATATATATATATATATATATATCTAGAGAGAGAGAGAGAGAGTGAAAGAGAGAGAGATATGTCGATATATGGGGATATACATATATATGTAGATATATAGATAGGTTAACAATATCTACATAACCATGGAGGTACATATAAATGGGATACCTACCACATATCAACTGCTTTACATACCGATGCAGTAATCCCGAGGCTTAAGGTCTGAAAGAACACAGTACCGAAACACCAGATGCGCGAGGTGTAATCTCACAATGTTAATGGACGGTTAGCCAGTGCTTCTGGTGTTGCGGTTTGGTTAGGTTACTGTGTGTACATGTGTTTCTTAGGGCTGTAGTGTGTGTAAGTGCGTGTTCTGTGTATGGTGTCTGTTGTTGGGGGACTGTAATATGTGGTTGTGGGTTAGCTTTGTGCATCTGTTTGCGTGACCTAGGATGTAGAATATTAAAGTAGTGGGTGGTGTGTGGGGCGCAGACACCTACATGGGGTGTGTAGGGGGGCTTGACCACCTGCTCATATGTAGTGTAGGATGGTTTGTTTGGATGTGTTGGGTAGCAGTGTGTCTGTGTGTGCATGTGTGTGTTCAATGTTCGTGTTACCTTCACGAGTCACTGTCGATGTCGGTAATGTGGGGTATGGGTGTCTGTTCCTGTGACTATGTGTGTCGGAACACTGTGGTTTCAGAATTCCATATGTCTCCCATATACAGCAGTTGAAGTGTTCACATATGTGTATAACATAGACCATAGCAATCACACATTCTGCCACTTCCAACCTTTATCAACAAAGGATATGGAGAGTATATGCCTATACACCATTACAAATATGTGTTATGGACATGAGTCAATGATAGTGTTACCACCTGTTCTACTTTGTGAGGGACACTCTCTCTTTGGGCGGTTGTGTCCTGACCAAATATATTAAATGTGGCAAATGTCCTGGGATTGTAGGACATAATTATGTCCCATATGTACTGCAATAGTTGCATACAATACTTATTTCTGTATCTAAAGTACATACATGGTACAGGAAACAGGATAAGCTACTAACCTGCTACAAAAATAAGCTTATAATTAGGCAAGAAAGGAAAGTTCTATCCCTTGTACTGACAGTGGGTTTCTGTCAGCCTGTAAAATCAGATGTGTCTCCCGAAAAGGACCCACTATGGACATATGAAAAGGTGGCAACCCTAGCCAAAGAGGGTCAGTCACCAACACAACTATGATGACTGCAAATACCTATGACAGAAATACACAGCTATCATGTAGCAACACATTATTACATTCAGATGGATTACCAAAGGGATTCAAGGACTAACATCACCTGCATGCTATACAGGAACCACATAACAGTGCCTTAATGAATCAGCCTACAAATACCACTGTATTAGTCCACAAAAGGATAGGTGTTCAAATAGGGAAGGAACCCTCACGCACATAGCAATTATGTATAAAAGCAGTTCCTACACACCTGCATTTGCTAAGCATACCCACCAACATCACCCCCACACCCAAACATATTATAATACAAACTGTAATAACATCACAAATCATTCACACACTGTACGACATCTGCAGAAGCCTTAATATACCTTTTCAGAGACACACTAATATGGCCCTAAGTGAAATAGCAGCTGTTATACAATGGAACAGCTGCTGATGTAATAGGGTTTGTTTGCACTAATCCCATTTCAGAGGGTTGTGCGTACACCGGGATGTGTTAGCAATTAGTGAGTAACAGCACAGTATGCTACACTTGTACACCAAATCAAGGATGTCTGGTGAGCACACTGTACACCACATAACAGTTCATGCATAGCCATACGGCCTTGAGGTGGCCAAACATCCTTGCCAGACTTAAACATCTGCAGAAGTATCAGGTACAAACAAACCCTGCATAAGTAGCACTGTTCCAAAATATAACAGCTGTACTCACATATAGAACTAAATCATCTAGCCATTACACACAGTCCACAGGAGTCATGAAGCTAATATACCTCTGTGTGTCTCCATATAGCGGTTGAAATATATTGCAATAACACATCTAGGCCGTCTCCCTCGAAAGTAAGGCAAACAGACAACGCCTAAAAGGAGTACTCACTTATAAACCACTGTTGCCATGGTATTGGCTAATGGAGTAGCTGCACAGCTGGTGTGCATCCAATTAACTACTTTGGAACAGCAATTGGTGGACAGGATACCACATGTTACTGATATGTAACTAGAAAAGGATGTGTCATCACACATTCAAACCATCTATATATACCAGCGAAACATGACAAATAACATTGAAACACAAACTGAAAAGGATTGAATCAACTGTTAACGACACGTCGGGTTACTAATAAGGTATGTAGAACAGTCAGTATGTCTGTGTATGTAGTACTATTCTGTAGTATTTAAAGTGCACGCAATCCATATAGTGGAAACAGTTATCTTGTAGTGATGTATTGTTGAGCATAGTTATGCTTGTAGTATTTGTGTGTACTGCTGTAGGTCACAAGGCAAACACCGCATACACCACAAGGGATGCTATATAAGAGCTTTGAACAGAAATACTCCTCACCAGCCGACGTCAGTGGCAGGGTTGGTCCAAAAAGTATGTGCTATAACAGGGGATAGTATATGTTGATATATTGTAACTGTAGCCATATGTATGGGTGTAATACAGAGAATAACATGTGGAAGGTTGGGCCACTGTGCAAGTATGTTTTGCATTGTGGGATATTGTGCCAATAACTGTGTAATGTACAATATTGTAGGCAGATATGTATTACAAGCTACATAGCATTATTGTAATAGTAGGCAAACATTAGTTATGTCAATCGACATTTACAATGCACAATAACAGGATACATATGTCTTTTAGTGAGCCGACAATTTATCAGCATGATAGCAAAGTAAAATGGAAGAGCTATTTAACTATCTATGCACATAAGACATGTAATATGTGCAAAGGTAGGTATTAGGCTGTCTTACCAAGGGTATCTATAAGCCTAGCTAGCGTGTGTTGTCTTTCGCCCCCCCACAGGTTGGTTCCCTGTGCCTCTGAATGACAGAGCCAATAGTTCCTTGTGCCTCTGTCCAGCAGAGCCACTGCAGTGATCCCCGGGTACATGTCTGTCTCCCATCCACACGTCAAGGTTTCCCTTGAAGAGTGCTTGTTAGGGGCCCTGTCTGATTTACATTGGAATCACGTTCCAAAGCATAGGGAGTGTTCGGGTGAGGAATCTATCCATTCAGCACATCCTACTCATCGTTGTGGTTAGGTGTATATCCCTAGAGCATGTGGCTCTCATGGGCTTCTGTTTAGGTAGAGCATATCCAGCAATACAGTGTTGGACATGGGCCTTGTATGTCAAGCATAGATCACCTGTGAGTATGCAGTATGCAACTGAATACAGCTGGAGTTTCGTAGGTTGGGCTGCATAGGTCATCTGTTTGAGGTCAGTAATCCTCTTGGTGTGGTACTGGTGTGGTCTTCCAAGCTGTTGCAGTTGTCTTGTAAGGTATATCCCAAATGGGGTGTTGTATCCTTTAATGGGTCTGATATGACATGTGTAGAGTCACAATGGCCCCTCTGATCTGGATGCGAACCCATTAGAGATTAGGGGGGCCATGTAGAAGGATATTCTAACCACCTTGTCATTATGGGTATCAAAGAAGAGATTGCTATCTACTGGTATTTCCGGATCCCATATTACCTTTTTTGTATGTAGGGAACTAGCACCTATGTGGTAGTCTGCGGGTAATTAGTCATATCCAAAGGGGATGACTATGCACTTTTAGGCATTCAGCTTGACGCCATGATATTAACACCAGGTATCCGTCTCAGTGCGACCCTTCCAGAGGGTGTCTGTAACAGCTGGGGAAACAATTATGTCCCCTAGTTTTCAGTCGTCTGCAAACCTTTTCAGCCAAAGCCCTCCTGTGCTTGACTGTACATCAGAGAAGTATATACCGAACATGAGGGATCCTAGGACTGAGCCCTAGGGGACGGCAGTTGTAACTGATATACAGTCAGACCTAGGGTATGCAACTCCTACTGTGTGTGTTCTGTCTGTGAGCCACTTTGCAAACCATCACATGATGTAGGGGTTAATGTTCAGGTGGATGAGTATGTTGATAATACCAGAAGGAGGAATGGTGTTGAAAGCCTATGAGAGATCTAGGTAGGGTGTGTGCACCTCCTTACCCTCATTTAATGCCTTGGTAACTGTCTCTAAGAAGCCCACCAGGTTTAGGAGGCTTGGTCCAGCCTTAACAATGCCAAACACGGAGGGGTCAAAGGTTGGGAGGTACCCAATGTCTCTGTGACAGTGATCCATGATGTGCACCATAGCCTTGCAGACCAGGCTAGTCAGGCCTATAGGGAAATAGGTCCCGTGGTCCATTGTGGTGCCACCTTTGTGTAGTGGGATAACTGTTGCTGTGCACCATTCAGGGGGCACTATGCCCGATGTGAGGCTATTACTGAACATGGTGCGTAGGTGAGGAGACAGTACGATCTGAAGTTCATGTAAAATGCAGCCTGGGATGTTGTCCATTCCCATGGATGCTGTGATATTGCCTTCAGAGTGTGCAGCTTTGAGAGGGATCTGCCAGGATGTTGCCAATATCAATTGTTTCTGTAATGTTCATGCCTTTGTGCTGTAACTCAGAGCAGATCTGGTTATTGACATCGAGGCTCTGTGGTTGTTATTGGTATTAGTTGTGTTATAGTTTTTATCGCTAGCTTTGGAGGATTGTATAAGGGATCTCACCTTCTTACTGAGGCTGCCCAGGGATCTCCTCCATGCATGGTATTGTACTCTCATTTGCAACAGTGTCTTCCTCCTGTAGTACAATATGTTTATGGCAGGGGACCACCAGATTGGTTTAGTTAATTATGAGTATAGCATCCTGGTTCTTTTTTGGGATAGCACAAACCATGCACTCCTGTAAGTGCTTTCAGAGTGCATTTGTGTAGGATTCAGCAGTTGTAACAGTACTGTCCATCTGCATGGGTGTCATGACGTCCACCACGTCTACCTTAAGAAGCATGCAGTTGGCCTTGTAGACATATTATACTGTGGTTCGCTTAATGGGGGGGTAGGTGCGGGATGTGGATATCAATGATGTTCAGTACATGGTCTGATCGGACCAATGAGGAGTTGGCTTCATGTGTGGAGCACCAGCCACTCATGTTGGTAATGACTATGTCTAGGATATTGTTGCCCCTGGTGGGTGTGTGGATATGTTGAGTCAGGGCATTGGTGTTTAAGAATTCCAGAAACCACTGAGCTAATGTGTTGGTACATGAGTAGTTTTCCCAGTTAATGGTGGGGTAGATACAGTGAGGCTTATGTGATGAGTGTGGCGTTGTGCGACTGTGTACCTTCTCCACATGACAGTCAGGGTCAGGCTTGGTTGGAGAGACCTTTACCTCCAGTTTGGCTAGATGAGTGCATCACTCACAGGTTGTAGTGTTGGGTGGTAGGTGGAGAGGCTTGTCTGTGTACATGAGGCAATCTGTACATTGCCTCAAGATGTTCAGATTCATCAGATAGACAGGTGAGAACACTGGCAGTTGACTCTTGGACATGCCTGAATATAGAACTACATTCACCTAGATAAGTGAGGAAAGTGAGTACAACAGCTACATTAGTCTACGCAAGTGAGAAAAGTATGTACAAAACCTGTTCACCCTTACCTGTAGGTGATGTGGAAGATTGAGTGCTATAGTAATCATTAGCTTACGTACTGTTTACAAGTCCTGAACAAGTGCTTAGCATGAATAAGCAATCCAAATATGGTCTTGGATAATATAAAAACATGGCCCCCTCCCCCCAACAGGTACACAAGCATATATCCATGTACACCACAAGGCCCATGTACCCACAACTATGCAAGTACAAGCTGCAATTAGTCTGCATGGGACCTGCCCACATCACAGGTTGTATCATACACATATGGCAAAACAAGATGCTCTCCACGTACACATCATGTAAAACATAGCTCCATGTCAGGTTGTGTACACATTGAATGGTGCACACCAACAGGTATCACAACACAACAAAGGGGGAGACACCACTGCTAATGGGAAGTACTGCACTACTCCCCTGCTGTGTTTGGTCTGGAAGACCATGAACCTTGATCACTTAAGTGATGTCAGCAGTACAGATGTAGATGACAGTATGGTTGATGTCACACTGCATATCATAACCTTGCCAGGTCATAGGACATCATCACCCATACTGCGTACCACCTACACTCGGTATACTAGATGTACATTCCTATGCCACAGGAGTGTTTAGCAACAGAACTGCTGGCAGAAACAACACTATAGAAGGTGTCTGAATAATACGTGATCATCACACCAGTGGCAGCTACAGTATGTCAGGGTTAATGAATTCTATTCCCCCTCATTGTAGTCCATACCTCACAGACAAACAGAAGGCATCTGCCTATTGGAGCATGTGAATGACTATGACCTAGGAGCAATAGCTGACTCGCATTGTCACCCCTATGTTAATAACCCTGTACCCATGAACTACCAACTAGGCAGCGGTCATCATAATGGACACTTGTGCGTGAGGGATGCAGCTGGGCAGTTGTCTTTCCTGTGATAGCAACATCACCACACCTGTCAGGGAGTCATATGTGGCAACCCTAATAATAATAGGGTGCCATTCATGAATATAGAGATCATTGTCCAGCCATACAGACCACTCAAGTGACCCATATCAGATCACATATTTCCTTTAAGGGGTATTGGCCATGTGCAGATGGCCTACGCCAGCCTTCCCATTCCCCATCTCCACTATGTAGCATGATGCATACCCTGAATAAATCCATGTCCAACCCAGTGATGTCGGACATGCTACACGTACACATCCTGATCTCGAACACATACTTCATGGACATGCACCTACCACATGCTGGACAGATCCTTGTCCCATACACTTGACATAATCCTGCCATACTATGCATTCCTGTCCGTCAAAGATGCACATCGCTCCCCTCTCAGACATGGTGTGATGACCGCATGGTAACGCATGGTATATGTATCATTAACCCTGTGGATCAGTAATGTGGCACTGCTCCACCTGGACCCACAGACCCGCCTGTCGGCTACTGCCAGGAAACCTTTCATCCTAGATGCATACATGGCCCATGGCATATAGCCCACTAGCTGACTTTGACTGTACATGCCATAGTTGATATCCATCCCTGCAAATACCATCTGGCTAGCCAGTGTCCCATGTGTATGACATGTGCAACACAGGTGATACATGGCAGGATGTTGAATCACTGTACAGTGCCATGTAGATGTATATGGCAAAACACATACACGTAAAACCTTATGTGAGCATGTCTGCAGGGTCACAGGTCATGTCTGTTAAGGCAGTGTAAGTCCTTATATGTGACATATACACTGCATCAAGGTTGACTGCATTAATGTGGACACATCCAGCCATGTGCTGATAGGTAGGAACACCAGTACAGGCAAACAGACATGCCCACATCAAGACAGCAACCACATGGAGTATGAGCAATGTAATCAGGTGACACACACACACACATAAATGGTGATAATATCCACTCAGCATTGAGTGTCACGTGTGTGACACAAACACATCAGTGTCATGTAGGTTTGCAAATACAACTATTTAAACTGAAGTAATGTGATACACATGTATGTTCAGCTGTAGCGCTGTATGTCTCTGAGGTACTGTGACCTGTCTCCATCATTATGTCTTCCAGGTATGCCGCATGCAAGGCTTCCCCCTTTTACATGCTTGGAGGATGAGGCCTTCATCCCATACCTACTCAATAATCACGACATCCTGTTCAGCCATGTGCCACAGGATGCACAGCAGTGGGATGCCCTGTGGATAGAACTTTGCAGGAGGGTTAATGATGTGACTGGCCACAACTGCACATACCAGCAGGTGTGCAGACACTGTACAGACCTCATTAGATGGGCGAAACACCGTGCAAATGCAATCACCAGGGAACAAGGTGCAAAAGGTGGTGGACCACCAACCCAGACCCCACTCACACATACCATGGAGCTACTGGCCAACCTAGGGACACCTGCAGAATAACATCCACAAGCCTTAGCCAATATTGTGGAGGTGGGTGTCTCTCAACCACTGAGCCTGGAGTTGCCTGGTAAGTCAGTACTGCACCTATAACAACTATATTCCAGATAGCTGCATGTGTCACTGTACAATATGTATTGTAACATCATATGCAAGGCATGTATACACACATGCCACATACTATAGTATGCTACTCTGTGGATGCACACATGTGCATACACCATCATATAGTCTAATGTACTGTTGTATGTGTTATGCACATTGCTCCCTGTAGCCTTTATACAGGGGTGGATTATGCTCATACTGCTGTGTTACTCCTATTTAGGTACCTTTGGCGTTCCTAGGTGACAGCAGCCCATTGCAGGTGAGAGTGTTATTATTTATCAGGAACCGTAATGCACAAATCTAGCTGCCATGTGGCCATTCACAACATGTACACATAATGTAAGGGCCTGTCACAAAATACAGGTCAGACTTGCAATGCATCACAATGACTATCCATGTACCACACTTGCAAACTATGTGAATCATCTCACCAACATGAATCCTCAGAAACTTTATTGCCAGATATGTTGACAGCTGTGCATACAATGGTGGAGGTGCTGTTCACTTTAGGAATGTACAACGGATCTGATATACACATGTGGTGAATACAAACAGTACTACACAGTGGGATGGAGTATGGGAAGCACACAGGTTTCACCAGTGTGGATCATAGCCCTGCTATGAATGTCACACAATGTGATGTGCTATCTTGACATGTCCATGACATCTATTGGCCTGGCTGCTGCACTGCCTACCTAACCTGAAAACATATCCCACATACCACCCTTTATCTGCATAACCCTGTTGTCAGTGGAGCATATATGTCATATGGGACAACACAGGCATGTGAAATAGATGCCCATCACTAGAATTTGGACAACACATGTACACACATGGCCATGGAGGATGGCCAGAGACATGGAGCAACACACACAGTAGAAGTGTTGTGATTGTGTGTACACCCTGTCATACAATGGCTACACATGGTTCGGCCATGGCCTTTGTATAATGGTCATAATGTAGATGTGGAACCCTAGACATCCTACAGGCCTGTTCACATCTTGTGTAGGTGTAATATCAACCCACCACATAGGATGTGTTGAACATCTAGAGGTTGTTGCAACATGACAGCAGTTACCTGCACAGTATCCACATCAGGCCACAGATACAGTACATTCCCGTTGCTGGTGATGGACATAAATGCCATACTAGCTCCTCATGTATGTGTGTGTGTGGTACTCAGATGTCATATGGGACATGGTGTACTGACGTGATCGCCATGTCTGCCCATAGTTGCCAGGCTGCAGCAATATGGTTGCAGATGTGCAGGGTTGTCATCCGTATACCCATCAGTGACCTGTGTCACAAATTCCACATCATGGTTTAGTGTGTATACACCTCAGTGATGTGGGTCACATTCCACAGTATATATGTATTGTATCTGAACACAGTCATGGCTATGAACCCTGTCTGTAACTCACACTGTATAGCACTAGAGACTCCTCATGATTCCCTGCTATGGCCATGCACATCGGCTAAATTTGCAGTATATCTGTAGGGTGGAGAGATAACACTGAATTGGTACACCATTGCCCCACTGTATATTCGACAGGACACCATTGTGTTAAATATGTATGCATGTCATTGCACACATCAGCAGATCACATGTCATACTACATGTGATTATCAAGGTCATATGCCACACATCAGGCAGGTGTACTGTTAACCTGTGCTGGTCCACATGGTGTAACACAGGGATGTATGCTAACCACTACTATGATTGTGTAATTTGCATGCCGTCTGCTATCACACATGCATGCTGTGTGCAACCTAGGGATGTATAACTACTACTATTATTGCCTGCACTGCATGCCGTCTGCCATATCACATGCATGTTGCATGTCTTCTGTCATATCACATGCGTGTGCGTGTGTGTGTGTGTGTGTGTGTGTGTGTGTCTATTGTATAGATTGTAATGTACAGTTCTTGTCTGCCCTCACAGGTGATGTAGGTGCATTGCCCTCCTGCGGTACTGTTAGAAAAATGTGTATTTGAATACATGAGAAATGCTAGTTTAAAAGCAAAGTAGTATATAATGCATTTTATTCTATTAATCATATAGTAGTAAAATTAATTCATGTCTAAATGTGAAGTAGTTTTGAAACTGCAGTGTGGCTTGAAGTAAAAGCTGATCCCTGACCCTGACAAAAATGCTAGCTTAGCAAGTTTTAATGTTTATGCTTTTCACAAGTGATTATCTGCTGGGTCAGGAAATTAAATGTGTGAAATAATGAAATTTTCTGCTCTTTCCTGTCGGAATGAGATGGCCGTGTATATGTGTTACTTAGATATCATGCAGCTGTGTGAGAAAGTGTAACAGAACAAAGACATGCATTAAAAGACTGAAGCTGCTATTGTATTCGAACTGATATGAAACCTTGAATAAGTAACTTTACAGAAAGACATTATGACTGACCAGCTGGATAGCAAGGCCGTATTGTATCTAAAGGAAAAGTTTTTTTTAAATGTACAGCATCAGCAAACTTAATGAATGAAGAATTGTAAGCTAAAGTGATGTAGATGCCCTGTGACATATCACGTCAGAAAGGTGGGCATAGCTAAATGTTAAACCTATATAAAATTGTGTGCTTCCTGTTTCATGTCAGACAAAATTCTGTACTTGTATGTTTTGCCTCCTGGTGTACACTAGTAAACTTTTGAATCTGAACCTCCTGTGTATTGAATTCTTAATTTTATTTAACAGTTTGGTCCTTTCGAGACGGAATTCCCTTGGTAAGCTGCAGATCAGAGCGTATCGGTGGTCGAATACGCAGGAGAAGTTACCAAATGGTTCTTCTTGAGTGAAAAGATCTCCACTGAATTTGTGTGTAAAGGGGCTGGCCACTTTCTGATCTGTGGCCGAAGAGCGGAATTTGAATGATTTTCGATACCGGAGGCTGAGGTAGGAAGAATTTGCCTTTTTTCTGTTTTAGATCAGTGACTAGGTTACAGTATATTGTTGTCAAGATGTGTTTTGCAGATCAGGGACAAAAGGAAGCACTGTATATTTGGTCATAGATCAGGGTAACAGAATAAGGTAGACAGTTATTCTAGATAAACTGTAAACAGGAACTAAGAAATTGATATCACGTGATAAAAAAGGGTTACGTAACATTTTCTTTGACATGGGTAATCAGTGCACTAAAACCTCGCGAGATCCGCCCCTAACCAAAGACGCAAGATACGTGCAATTACAACGTTCTGATAACGTTAGGTATTATACGAAATGGGTTAATAAATATGAATTTGATGGTAAACTAGATAAACCTTCACTAGTTAAACTCCTTAAACAGCTTAAATCTGATGCAGGAGGTCAGGCAAAAAACCAACGTCAACTAGGCATTCCTCAAGCACACAGGTGGATTGAGGAAGCAAATCGTAGAGAACAGAAGCTTAAAAATTCAAAAACATTATTTTTAGACAAAGAGGATAATAACTTGGTAATAGCGACAGCTCCTCCTCCTCCTCCCTTACCTCCTCCCTTATCCTTTTCAGGATATGAAGCGAGTGGACAGGCTGGTCCACCTCCACGTTATCCTGAAGTTTCAGTAAGACCACAACCATTTGTTAGAGATCCTATTGAGACTAGGTCCCGCACACGTAAAACACATAGGGACACAGAATCATACCAAATAGAGAGAAATCTACAGGATGAGAGTGAAGAAGAAATATGCCCACTTATAGAAGTTCCAAATCCTCAGGCAGGGCAGGAAGGGCAGGATCTAACACTCTTTGTATATAGACAATGGACACCGGAAGACATCCGGAAGGCTACTGAAGGAATCCCCCATCCGAAAGTTAATTTTATGACATTTTTAGAAGATTTACAAGGCATGAGGTTAAGTTACCACTTGAATGGGGAAGAAGTAGAAAAAGTAGTAAGACAAATTATAGGTCCAGATTGGCACATGATGTGTAGCACCTGGAATCCTCGTAATGCAGAACTTAAACCACTCCCACATAGTGATGCAGAGTTAGACAACAGAGTGAAAGGTCTGACAGACCGAATCTCTGAGAAATGGAAATCTAGAGCAGACTGGACTTGCATTAATCAATGCATACAACAGGAAAATGAGACTATAGATGGATATTATGCTAGATTATTAGAATGTTTTAATAATCATAGCGGTATGTCAGTTCCTGAGAACCAAACAAATGATTCCCCGTATGAACAACAATTAAAAAATGCATTTTTGAAGGGTTGCATTTCACCTATTAGTAGCTTCATTATGAAGCATATGATAGATCATCGAACAGGGAGGCTACAAGCCTTACTCGAATACGCTAGACATGCTGAGAGACATTTTAATAGTAAAAAGAAAAAGAAGGCACAAGTCTTCACTGCTGAAGATGGAGCTGAAGTATTTGTATTACAGTCAGGTAAAAAGGGCAAGAAGAATACCCAGGGAAACAAACAGTCTGATAAACGATCAGAAGATTTTGAAGAGAGGAAAAAGAGAGGTGAATGCTTCAAATGCGGGAAAAAAGGACATCTAGCAAGGGATTGTAGGCAAAACAAAAAGGTAGTTACAGAAGATAAGGGAGATGAGGACTGACTATATGATAGTGAGGATGAATCAAGTGAAAGTCAGAAATCATCAAGAAAAGTTAATAAACAGAAAACACATGTAAATGTGATAGAAGGAGTAGAGGAAGTGCAAATAGATATGGAGGATGAAGAAAGTGAAATTTTGGACTTAGCATTATTGAGCTTAGAGCTCTACTTAGCGGATACAAACCGAAGTTACACTTCTGGTGGAGGGAAGGGAAGTCAAATTCCTGTGTGACTCAGGAGCGTCACGGACTTTGATACACCCCTCCAAGTTACCAGAACATTCCGAATCACCTGAGTATATACTAGTAAAAGCAGCAAATGGACAGCTATACAGGGAACCACTTTCCCATGATATAGCAATAACTGACCCTATTTCAGGTATGACCCAGAGAAGTAAAATAGTTGTTTCTGCAAAGTGTCCAGTAAACCTATTGGGCAGGGACCTTATGCAGATATTTGGCATAGCAGTAGTTCCAACTGTACAAGGTATGGAGGCACAGAGACAAATGGATACCTTTGTAGTGCAAATGGAGGGTGAAACTTTTAACTGGTACAGCCAGGACCTAGTCACGACTGGTCCAGGGGCAGTAACCGAGGAACTGATGAATGTAGCCATCAGTAAAGCCCCCTCCCTTGACACTGATCGACAGCATTTGTTACACTGTACTCTATACTACTGTACTACACCAGGACCTGATAGAGAATATGAGCAAGAATTGTTTAGATATCGTGCAACTAGATTGGTTTTGCTTACTTTGTACTGGAATACTGAGGGGAACAGTGTAGTTAGCTGTTCATTACCTCAAGAATTCCTTGCATTGTATAGATCAAATCGGTTGCCACATGTCAGCTTGACAAAGGACAAAAGTGTCAAATGGGCAGATTTAGGAGAAAAAGTAACAAGATGGGAGAAACAGACTGATTTAGAACTATCAGAACAAGGGATACAAAAACAAAAACTGAATTGGTTGACACAGACACATCCAGCTGTACACTTGCAATCTAGTGAGGACAGCTGATTAGCATTTTTATTAGAAGAAGAAGAAAAGACCTTATGTGAAATTCCAACAACTCTCTGGTCAACAGGCAAGTCAGATGTAGGACTTATTCGAACAGCAGGACCAGTTACAATTACCCCAAAGTCAGCTTTTAGACCACAGAAAGACAATACCCTTTGAGAAAGGATGCAGAAATAGGAATTAAGCCTATAATAGCAGCATTACTCAAAGAAGGAGTACTGGTAGAATCTCCTGATTCACCATGTAATACACCCCTATTTCCTGTTAAAAAGCAAACGGGAATGGCGGATGGTACAAGATTTACAAGCTGTAAATAATGCAGTAATACCTAGAGCACCCACGGTGCCAGACCCACATACTTTGTTAAATGATTTAGAACCGCAACAGAAGTATTTCTCTGTGGTAGATATTAGCAATGCTTTCTTTTCAATACCTATACATCCTGATAGTCAATATTCGTTTGCATTTATATTTCAGGGTAAAAGGTATACATATACTCGACTACCACAGGGATATTGTGAGAGCCCAACAATTTTTGCACAAGAAATGGCTAGCAACCTGGCAGGATTTACCCCACCGGGAGGTAGTCAAATTTTACTTTATGTAGATGACATCTTGCTAGCAGCCCCCACCCAGCAACAGTGCAGGGAGGATACTGTAGCATTATTGAAATTTTTAGCAACACAAGGACACAAAGTAAACAAAAGTAAGTTACAACTTTGGAGAAAACAAGTTAGATACCTAGGATATGTAATATCCAATGAAGGTAGAATACTAGATGAGGAAAGAAAAACAGCGATTTTGCAAGCACCCAAACCAACAACCAAGAAAGAAATTATGTCTTTCTTAGGTACAACTAATTTTTGTCGGAGCTGGATACCAAATTATGCTTTGGAATCTGCTCCACTGACTGATTTGATATATAAGACACCAATGGCAGCACAAGATACTTTACAATGGACAACTGAAGCAGAAACGGCTTTCTGCAGGTTGAAGCAGTTGATAGCTTCTTCATTAGTTTTAGGACTTCCAAATTATCACAAACAGTTCTTTCAGACCATAGATTGTAAGCAAGGATATATGACGTCAGTATTGATGCAACAACATGGGGACAAGCAACGCCCCATAGCCTACTATTCACCACAGTTAGACCCAGTGGCGCGATCTTTGCCTCACTGTGTACAAGCAGTAGTTGCAGCAGCAATGGCAGTACAGGCTTCGGCATCAGTGATGTTATTCCACCCTCTCACATTGAGAGTGCCTCATGCAGTTGCAATAATTTTACTGCAAGAGAAAGTGGCATACCTTTCTCCTGCTAGACATCTTTCATGTATGACTATACTGCTGAGCCAACCTCATATGACAATTGAACGATGTACGACATTGAATCCATCAACATTACTTCCAACTCCTGTGGAGGGCACACCACACAGCTGCCTGCAGGAAATTGAACAGTTAGCTTTACCTAGACAAGATCTTACAGATATGCCCTTGGATAATGCCGAGGTGACATATTACGTGGACGGCTCATGCAGAAGGGGTCCTACAGGGAAGAATCTGGTAGGGTATGCAGTAGTTACAGACACTGAAATTTTAGAAGCTCAATCCTTACCACACAACTTATCTGCACAAGCAGCTGAATTGATAGCTTTGACGAGAGCATGTACTTTAGCAAAAAACAAGTGTGTAAACGTATATACTGACAGTCAGTATGCTTTTTCTACAGTACATGTATTTGCACAACAATGGAAAAATAGAGGAATGATAACATCCAGTGGAAAACCTATTAATCATGCGCAATTTATTTTGGAGTTATTAGAATCTATTCAGTTACCTACCAAAGTAGCTATTTGTAAATGTGTAGCTCGTACAAAACAGCAGGATAAGATTTCGAAAGGCAATGCACGAGCTGATGCAGCTGCAAAGCAAGCAGCCCCAGACTCAGAAACTTTACTTTTAAATGAGGAATTACAACCCTCTGAGATTTTAGATTTAGACATGTTAAAAACAATGCAGATGCTTACTACAAAAGCAGAAAAACAAAAATGGGTAAAACGAGGTGCAATTCTTGAGAATGGACTATACATTTCCAAAGAAAGAAAACCGATATTGCCGTCTAATTTATTTAGATATGCAGCTTTGTTGAGCCATGGGCAGTGCCATGTCTCAACAGGGGGGATGGTACAGTTAGTAAATCGAATATTCCAAACATACGGATACACAAACTACACAAAAAAATTTTGTGCAGCTTGTCATACTTGTAACAAGCATCATGCACAAGGAGCATTTAAAACCAAGCAAGGAAGTTTTCCTATACCACCATACCCGTTCCATACTATCTGTATGGATTTCATAGAATTGAATAAATGTGAAGGGAAGAAGTTTTGTTTAGTTATTGTAGACATGTTTTCTAAATAGGTAGAAGCTTTTCCAACCAAAAACCCAGATGCAGCAACAGTGGCGAAAGCCCTGATAAAAAAAAGTAATCCCTAGATTTGGCATTCCGGAGAGGATTTATAGTGACAATGGCACACATTTTGTGAATCAGATGATTCACCAGCTTGGGAGATTTTTTGGTATCTCCTTGAAGAACCATTGTGCTTACCACCCACAGTCAGCAGGACTGGTTGAAAGGTACAATGGTATCCTGAAGAATAAGCTAAGGAAGCTAGTAGAAGAGACCCAAAAGAATTGGATATACTGTCTGCCTTTAGCACTGCTGAGTATGAGAACGGTTCCAAATGCAAAGGGTTTGACTCCCTTTGAAATGATTTTTGGGAGAGCATATTATGTGCCTCAGTGGAAAGCTCTCATGCCTGCAGAGCAATAGGCTGACAGTTCATTAGCTAGTTATATGAAAAAACTGTTAACAAATAAATCTGTTTTGCAGTTTAACTCTTTTTCAGATAAGGAACAGACCAGACCGGTGGAAGCAGTCTTGGCTCCTGGGACATACGTCTGGCTGAAAGTGACGAAAAGGAAGAATTGGGTGAGTCCAAAGTGGGAGGGACCGTACCAGGTTCTGTTGGCAACGCCTACTGCAGTTAGAGTGGCCGAGAGGATGTCCTGGGTTCATTTAACGCATTGTAAACTGGTAAAGAACTTTCAACTTGATAAAAACTTTGAGACTGATACACAACCAGACCGAGATGGCCAAAAACAAAGCAAATAGAAGTTTAGATCAACCCCAGAGATGTTGCATATTCATTTTGTTGTGTGTAAATTTATTAACTGTAATTGTGACAATTTTCCTCTTGCTGTGGTTTATCCTACACACAACCACACAAGTGAAAGTGGGAAGGCATGATGAAACGTCTATAGACTGGCATCCAAATTTTAACACATACCTGGCCATGAAACGTGTGTATGCAGAGACTATGAACGTTTCAAATTGCTGGGTTTGTACAGCTATACCAACAGCATATGGAGGACTGGTAATGTCCGCTGTCCCTTTGGGGATAAATGAGACTTGGGAGAATTTACTTTTCGACACAGGAACTGTGAGATCACAGGACAAAATAGCTTTATTTTTACCTGTCACACAAAAAGGAGTTGTATGTTTCTATAAAAATGACACTCTCCAGGTGGGCTGGAGCAATTGCAATATAACCATATCTTACCGATGTTATATTAAGAATAGTAATGACAATACTTTTTGCAATACTAATTATGACTCGTATTTAAACTCTTTGAAAACAACTATGAGTGACATTCAAAAAAATCCAGTTGATGCGTATTAGTACTAAAGTAGAAAACTGTTATTTTATTTGTGGGAAAAAGGCATATAAATGGTTACCTGAGAATTGGTCCGGCAGTTGTTTTTTGGGTTACTTGGTTCCGGCAATAAGACATACTGCAGAATTAACTTTGGGTAAGATACGAAACGTAAGGGAAACAGCTCGAAAATCCGAAGGTCCAGTTAAGAAACCTGTGAATCCAGTTGGGAAGATCGAAGCTGGTTTTAAAGACCATAATTCAGTAAAAGACAAAAGTGAATTGACTCATATGGACTTGAGTGACAGTGTTATATCCTGGGCAGGAATACTCCCAGCTTATGGAGCAGTCAACTTGATCTGGGAGCTGAGGAAGTTGTCGAAACTTCTCGAAGTAATGAGTAATGCAACTTTTTCCGCCCTAGAATTGGTGACTGATGAACTGAATGCAATAAGAACTGTTGTGCTACAAAATCAGATGGCTCTTGACTTCACCCTAGTGGCGAGAGGTGGTACGTGCGTGCTTATCAAAGAAGAATGCTGTGCTTTTATTCCTGACAATCGTCACGAGATAAATAACCACCTAGAGGTAATTCAGCAAGTATCAGACATGACTGAACCAGGCCCAAACCCACTGACGGACTTTTTCCAGAATCTATTTGGGGGTGGGGTTCCATCCTAATGAATATTCTAATTGCCATTTGTGTGGGTATACTCTTAATAGGAGCATGTGTTTGCTGTGGAATTCCCTGCATGAAAAGATTAATCAAAGATTTTTTTGATGTATCTGTTACTGAAACTTTCTACCAAGATATTGAAATTGAAAGATTGATTTCAGATGACGCTTTTTATGAAGTATAGATTAAATGACTCACCTAGCTGAAAATCCTGAGCGGAAAAGGCTAGGAGATGAAATGACACTATGCATACTTCAAAATAGAATAAAAAGTATTAATAGGGGGAAAATGTTAGAAAAATGTGTATTTGAATACATGAGAAATGCTAGTTTAAAAGCAAAGTAGTATATAATGCATTTCATTCTATTAATCATATAGTAGTAAAATTAATTCATGTCTAAATGTGAAGTAGTTTTGAAACTGCAGTGTGGCTTGAAGCAAAAGCTGATCCCTGACCCTGACAGAATGCTAGCTTAGCAAGTTTTAATGTTTATGCTTTTCACAAGTGATTATCTGCTGGGTCAGGAAATTAAATGTGTGAAATAATGAAATCTTCTGCTCTTTCCTGTCGGAATGAGATGGCCTTGTATATGTGTTACTTAGATATCACGCAGCTGTGTGAGAAAGTGTAACAGAACAAAGACATGCATTAAAAGACTGAAGCTGCTATTGTATTCGAACTGATATGAAACCTTGAATAAGTAACTTTACAGAAAGACATTATGACTGACCAGCTGAATAGCAAGGCCGTATTGTATCTAAAGGAAAACTTTTTTTTAAATGTACAGCATCAGCAAACTTAATGAATGAAGAATTGTAAACTAAAGTGATGTAGATGCCCTGTGACATATCACGTCAGAAAGGTGGGCATAGCTAAATGTTAAACCTATATAAAATTGTGTGCTTCCTGTTTCATGTCAGACAAAATTCTGTACTTGTACGTTTTTTGCCTCCTGGTGTACACTAGTAAACCTTTGAATCTGAACCTCCTGTGTATTGAATTCTTAATTTTATTTAACAGGTACATCAGGTGTTAGTGTCCCCACAGACTATAGCAGTGATGATGAACATATGATTGGGTCACAGACAGAGTTGTCAGGGGCTGAAACTCTGCCATTGGTTGCCATTCCATCTATATCCACCTCATCCCCACACACAGATCCCATACCTGCACATACCCCATCACCAGTGGCCATAGAGGAAGGACAGTTGGTGCGTGGTAGCTTGGAACAGGAAAGTGTGGGGGCTATGGAAGGTGTGCCTGCACACCATGGTGTCAGCCAAACTACTGGTGGTTCCCCACACAGGCACGTGGCCAGTGCTGCTCATAGAAGGACTTCTGGCCAACATGCTTCTTCACAACAGAACACAACAGCTGGTGTCACCAGACGCATATTTCAGGCTGTAATGGAGGCACAGGCATGTGCTGAATGGTGCATCAGAGAAGATCAGAGACTACAGAGGGCTGCTGTCCATTCTTTAAACAACAGCATCCAGGCAATGGTAAATGCTCGACAGCAGATTGCTGATGCTTTGGATAGACGGTTGGGTGACATGGTTGGAGTCCTTGACCGTGGCATGACAATCTGCAAGCGTGAGCTGTCTGTGTTGGAACATCTAGTAGGAGTGAGGCATCGGGCATGTGGACGTAGGCCTGCTATATCACCTGTGTCAGGTCTACGTGTATGAGCTACCTCATATGCTCACTCCCATAGTGGCGGTAGCAGCAGCAGTGCATCTGGTGCTGTGCTGTCCACGCCATGACATAGCAGGCCACATGCACATGGCCTGGAATGGTGCCAACAGGAACATGGTTCCAGTGGACTAGTGACATCAGAGAGTACCCAATCTGCACCTCTGTCTGGTATTGCCCGTGCAACCCCTGGCAGGCACAGGTCACAGGTCCATGGCCGGATACCGTGAACTGTAAAACCTCACATGTATAGTCTGCAGCTGTCAATAATACCCCTGTGTAGGCCAGACACATGGGAGAACTGTGTGCAGACATACACGCACATACTGGACACATATGTAGGGCACCCAACACATACATGCATAACATCCACACACGCCCAATTAGATCAAAGGCCCAAACCCACACACATTATGTCATCCAATGGTGCAGCCTAGGCCTCTGGCAAACATTAGCACCCTGTGCATATGATGATGCCTGTGCCACATCCCTGACATCCACACCATCGGTGCAGGGTCATGCTCATATGGTCTAATGCACAGGGTGAACAGACTAGGAAGATATTTGTAGTTTACAAATGTTGAGGACTGTTGACAGTGAGCAGATATACCATGTAGTACAGGTGTACAATACTGTTAACAGTATGTATCGTGTAACAACAGTGCAGCCTTGGCCTCTGGCAAACATTAACACCCTGTGCATATGATGATGCTTGTGCCACATCCCTGACATCCCCACCATCGGTGCAGGGACTTGCTCATATGGTCTGATGCACAGGGTGAACAGACTAGGATGATATGTGTAGTTTACAAATGTTGACGACTGTTGACAGTCAGCAGATATACCATGTAGTACAGGTGTACAATACTGTTAACAGTATGTGTCTTGTGTAACAACAGTAAATGCATGTTGGTCATGTTGTTCTGCTGTCCTTCTTCAGGTCTAATTGCATGTGCCAATGGATGTCAGTGTTTGCAGTTAAGTGTCCCATATGTCAATGTGGACTACTCACAGGTATGTATGAATATACCAGCATGCACCGTGTAGCTGCCACATACCAGTGAGAATATCGCACATTACAAACACTTCTACCATTCCAAGAGCATGATAGCTGTGTATTAAGCTACTGTAACCACAGACGTGACATCCATAAAGGGTGACATCACAGGTACAGTTACATGTATTGGTGAGGTAAGAGAGTGTTCTAGCTGATTATAAGGGTAGAGGCCAGTGGGAAGTGTGATGCCTCAATGGGAATCAGTAATACAGGTTCCCATGACAGGATGCCAACACACAACTGCACCCACACACTCAGGTATTGGCACACATGTATTCAGTGACACTGTAACACACACACACACACACACACACACACACACACACACACACACACACACACACACACACACACTCACAGCTTCACCAACACAGTAACATACACTTGCACACAGTTGCTACTGGTGTGATGAGGACACCTGCCTATGTGCAAATCATCATTACTGTACTGTGCACCTACATGACACACCACAGAGAATACACATGTACAGGTAGTCAGTACGGCCTAAGATTGGGGACATCAACATGGATATTTGAATGCATCACCTGGATGGTGGGAGGGGTCCTATCAGTTCAGTATGGTACCATACATCCTCACCCCAGGGACCAGTCAGCCCTACATACACACACACACACTGTGGTATTCAGTAATTAATACACCTATGTCATGCACATACAGATACCTCACATGTGTGAGATACACGGCCCTGCCTATGTCCTGCTTTATACATTGCAGTCTGTACAGATGTGTACACTAATGTACAGGAGAGTGAGTAAAATTGATATGTATTCCCCACAATACGTGACAAATACGGACACACCCTCAACCACGCATGCCACTACTGTGAATCTCAGACCTGCCTAGCTCATGTTATGTATGTAAGACATACAGCAGTATTGCATGCATTACAAACTGTACTGATGCTTCCTGTGACAACAGTGCTGATATATGCACTAGGGACGTCATATCTATTAACAGGTGTCAAGTGATTTACCTTCACTATCACCCTGACCGCTGTCTAAGTTGTGTGTTATGTCCTTCAGTTAACGAAACCATTGCTTACTGGTTACACAGGGTATTATAGGACCACTTGTGACACACCTGTGAGCTGTCCACAGCAAACATCCTTCTGCAAAGATGCCCCACCACTTAGTTATTTCAACACATCTGTCCATACCTGTGGTACATATTTCTGTACATTCAGCATATCACCATATACAGTTAGCAATGTTGAGGCTGCATTGCAGCTGCACGATGTACTAGGATACATGCCACCTGCATACATCAGCAACTGCACACGCATGTTATCTGAACAGAAAACACTACGTGTACAGGTGTGTAGGTCCTACAATCTTGACATTTGGTCATGTTTGTAGGCATTGCAATTGGCGGATATGTGTAATAACATACATGACACATGGACTGTTGTATGATATGATGGGTGACCAGTACAGAGGGGATGTTACCTCTGTCAACATTGATATCACACCTTATGTACTGTTAGCATTCAGCAGCCATGGACCTACATTCCATGTGCATGTGTGTAATGGCTTTATAAAGGACTACAACAGCTATGCTCTTTACAGGTATGTTGTGTGTGTGGCATGTACATACCCAGGGCAGGTACATGTATGTCATATCCATACATGAGGGTGTGTACTGGTGCACAGCAACAGACATCTGCTAATGGTGGACAGTACTGAGGGCCCTTGGTATGTGTACAGCTGACCTGGTCACAGACAGTGGTATCATTGCACTGCATAACACATGATGCAACTGTGTCAGTACATGTGTACTGTCTACAGTTGATGTAGAGCTTATTACAGTATGCAGGTCAAGGGTCACATGGTGGCGTACTCGTCTGCCATACAACATGTATGGTTGCATGGTGGTAGTCCGAGGGCATGGTGGTGTCTGCAGTTTACATACTACAATGCAGCATGTGACACTGTGTCCTGCTCATGGCTCATCTGTGATGCCTTCATGGGGGGACCGGTCAGTACATGTGAGTGGCCTTTATGTATGTGGGTACACAACCTGGAGTGGGCCATACCTGTTTTATGGCCCACATATCTGGTTATGAGGTATATGGTGGTAGTGCTAGGTTCTGAGGTATATGGTGGTAGTGCTATGGTGCACTACAGAGACATCAGCCAGGTGTTCCTTACTGCACAGATGTCAGTACTCCCCATTGTTGGATCTACAGTGGCCAGCTGTGAATGTGGACACTACACATCTAGCACTGATTAGCATAAGAAAACAATGCAGTTGTCCTGTATGTGTATGGGAGTTAACCTGTGTTTAGGACATTTTTCTTGGAATGGCACTGTGTGGGTGGATGTGACTTGGGTAATATCCACACTCCTTTGTATCATGGATGCATGTGATATGTGACAAAGACCTGCCTACTGTCAGCCATGTCATCCCAGAATGGCAGCTGATTTGTTAAAAAACAGTGTCAAATATATGTAGAGCAGCGTTCCCGCTAACAATGACAACTATCAACACCAGAGCTCATTACAATGTGTTATTTACATCTACCTGTAATAGCATGGCCACTGTAGCCCTCCGTGTTTAGCATCAGAGTGCATCCTAGTCAGCCCTGTGCTACTAGGAGTATGAGCATGCCCAGAATATTCTTGTGTAGATGGACACATAGTAGTGCATTCTGACCAGCCCTGTGCTACTAAGTGTGTGAGCATGCCCCCTGTGCTACTAAGTGTATGAGCATGCCCAGTATATCCTTGTGTAGATGGACATAGTGCATTCCGAACAGCCCTGTGCTACTAAGTGTGTGAGCATGCCCAGTGACACCTTGTGTTGTTTATGTGCCTCTGTGTATGGGCATGGCCATTGTAACCCTGTATAGTGGTAGTAGTCATCCATTCCATAGATGGGCATACTCCAGGCCAGGATGGATTCATACTTTAAACACACAGGTTCACAGGTATGTACATCTTAACTGCCAGCATCCCTGTTGATGTCCGCATTCCCAGACGGTCATAATGCAGCCTTGAATGTGTAGTCTGTGTGGCGCGATTCATATATATGTAGTATTGTAATAGTAATCTGTAAATAGGCAGGTGTTCCGTACCCGAGACTGGCGTGTGTGTATGTCTGTCCCCGTTTGCCGGAGGACTTGAAATTGCTTTTAGACTGGCCACACTCCATACATTTCTTATACCCACTGTTAGCAAGGCCGATGATGTCACCCATCTACAAATACACCTCTGGGAGGGCTTAGTCCCAGTAATCTCAGTATCGTGTTCTGTAACTGCATGATGCTGTAGTGTAATAAAGTAGTTAAGTCAGTGTTCTACTCCCACACTTGCCATGTGTGTGTCCCCATTTGACTGCGTAATACCTTTATACTGCTCACACTCCATACATTTCTTATACCCACCGTTAGCAAGGCCGATGATGTCACCCATCTACAAATACACTTCTGGGAGTGCTGTGTCCCAGTAATCTCGGTAGAGCATTCTGTAACTGCATAATGCTGTAGTGTAATGAAGTAGTTAGGTCAGTGTTCTAGTCCCACACTTGCCGTGTATGTGTGTCTCCCCATTTGACTGAGTAATACCTTTATACTGCTCACACTCCATACATTTCTTATACCTACCGTTAGCAAGGCTGATGATGTCACCCATCTACAAATACATCTCTGGGAGTGCTGTGTACCAATAATCTTGGTAGTGTGTTCTGTAACTGTGTAATACTGTAGTGTAATAAAATAGTTAGGTCGATGTTCTAGTCCCACACTTGGCATGTGTGTGTATGTGTGTGTGTGTGTGTGTGTGTGTGTGTGTGTGTGTGTGTGTGTGTGTGTGTGTGTGTGTCCCCTTTTGCCTGAGGACTGAGTAATACCTTTATACTGCTCAGACTATACCCACCGTTAGCAAGGCCGATGATGTCACCCATCTACAAATACACCTCTGGGAGTGCTGTGTCCCAGTAACCTCGGTAGTGCGTTCTGTAACTGCATAATGCTGTAGTGTAATAAAGTAGTTAGGTCAGTGTCCTAGTCCCACACTTGCCCTGTATGTGTGTCTCCCTGTTTGTCTGAGGACTGAGTAATACCTTTATACTGCTCACACTCCATACATTTCTTATACCCACCATTAGCAAAGCCGATGATGTCACCCATCTACAAATAGACCACTGGGAGTGCTGTGTCCCAGTAATCTTGGTAGCGTGTTCTGTAACTGCATAAGGCTATAGTGTACTAAAGTAGTTAGGTCGGTGTTCTAGTCCCACACTTGCTGTGCGTGTGTATGTGTGTCTCCCTATTTGTCTGAGAACTGAGTAATACCTTTATACTGCTCACACTCCATACATTTCTTATACCCACCGTTAGCAAGGCCGATGATGTCAACCATCTACAAATACACCTCTGGGAGTGCTGTGTCCTAGTAATCTCAGTAGTACGTTCTGTAACTGTGTAATGCTGTAGTGTAATAAAGTAGTTAGGTCAGTGTTCTAGTCCCACACTTGCCGTGTGTATGTGTGTCTCCCTGAGGACTGAGTAATACCTTTATACTGCTCACACTCCATACCTTTCTTATATCCACCCTTAGCAAGGCCAGTGATGTCACCCATCCACAAATACACCTCTGGGAGTGCTGTGTCCCAGTAATCTCAATAGCGGGTTCTGTAACTATGTAATGCTGTAATGTAGTAAAGTGGTTAGGTTGGTGTTTTAATCCCAGACGTGCCAAGTGTGTGTGTGTGTGTGTGTGTGTGTGTGTGTGTGTGTGTGTGTGTGTGTGTGTGTGTGTGTGTGTGTGTGTGTGTGTGTGCATGTGTGTGTGTGTGTCTGTGTGTGTCTGTGTGTACCTGCATGAGACAAGTACAGTGCTTTGCAGTATTTGCTGTAGGGTGTGTTGCTGCATTGTGATATGTTAGGGGTTTGTATACAGGACATGGCAAGTGTGTGTTTGTCTGTCAGAGCCTGTGTAGAGGTGGCCGTGATTATCTTAGTATTGGACATGAGAGTGAAAAACAATTACCGCTATCCTCCCAAAGTATCCTGTGGCAAAACAACAGCACCAAATGTCAAAAAGTAACCAGTAGGATACACCACGAGAGCACTTCTAGTTCAGCAAATCCTTTTATTCCAAAACAAAAAGTACACAGATAAATGAGCGCTTTCGCGTGCTTCTGGCACGCTTCTTCAGATATAAATTAACTGTTCACCCTGGTTCTTTTTATATCAAACAAACTTCACATCATTACCTCAATTAATCAATTTAATGACTCACACCCAAAGTCTAATTGATTAGTGAAGAGATGGCAAGTAGTTACACAGTGCATCACTTTCAGAACATGTATTTTACTTTTTACAAAAATACTAAAATGCATTTAGTTCTTTCCGAATCAACTTGCTATCATTATATCTCTCATCAGGTTACCACTTCATATTCCTAATAATTCACTCTAAAAAACAATATTCATAACCCCTAAATTAAAAGTAAAACAATCTAATTGAAACTTCAAATTAATAATGAGCACCAGCCGGCATTATAGCCATTCTCAGGAGAATCCCGTTCTATTTGTTGGCAGTTAATATTCATAACAAGTGAAAATTGAATCTTTTTACAATATTCATGAATAATGTCGCTCTTGTGATGAATATAGGAGAATGTATCGTGCAACATAACACTTTCCATAATATCTGTGTGTCCATCACTATAAAAACGTAAATGAATAATAAACAGCAAATTCATGAACCATATGTATACAAATTCTATGCCGTACACATCCGGCATTGGTAATTCCATTCTGCATTGGCTTGGCCGCTTTACAAAGTGCATATTGCAAGATCTTTTAGGCACATACATAATTTAATTGAATTGTTACAACTAATAAAACTATGCTGAATTGAACAGTCTATCGTCCAACAAATCACTAGCATCTAGATTCCCTGTACACCGCAGTTTCACTCGATGTCTGTTCAGCGCTGTCCGATTAAAACAAAAATTAAAATTGTTGTTCTATTAAAATGATATTAATATATGAAATATAAACTAAAATATACCAATGGATTTGCTCATATACATTGAAAAAATATATGTATATATATATATATAGCAATTACAAAACCTAAATGAATATATATAAACATATGTATATGATCAATATGTAATTGCTATATATATATATATATATATATATATATATATATATACATATATTTTTTCAATGTATATGAGCAAATTAATATCATTTTAATAGAACAACAATTTTAGACTGTTCAATTCAGCATAGTTTTATTAGTTGTAACAATTCAATTAAATTATGTATGTGCCTAAAAGATCTTGCAATATGCACTTTGTAAAGCGGCCAAGCCAATGCAGAATGGAATTACCAATGCCGGATGTGTACGGCATAGAATTTGTATACATATGGTTCATGAATTTGCTGTTTATTATTCATTTACGTTTTTATAGTGATGGACACACAGATATTATGGAAAGTGTTATGTTGCACGATACATTCTCCTATATTCATCACAAGAGCGACATTATTCATGAATATTGTAAAAAGATTCAATTTTCACTTGTTATGAATATTAACTGCCAACAAATAGAACGGGATTCTCCTGAGAATGGCTATAATGCTGGTGCTCATTATTAATTTGAAGTTTCAATTAGATTGTTTTACTTTTAATTTAGGGGTTATGAATATTGTTTTAGAGTGAATTATTAGAATATGAAGTGGTAACCTGATGAGAGATATAATGATAGCAAGTTGATTCGAAAGAACTAAATGCATTTTAGTATTTTTGTAAAAAGTAAAATACATGTTCTGAAAGTGATGCACTGTGTAACTACTTGCCATCTCTTCACTAATCAATTAGACTTTGGGTGTGAGTCATTAAATTGATTAATTGAGGTAATGATGTGAAGTTTGTTTGATATAAAAAGAACCAGGGTGAACAGTTAATTTATATCTGAAGAAGCGTGCCAGAAGCACGCTCATTTATCTGTGTACTTTTTGTTTTGGAATAAAAGGATTTGCTGAACTAGAAGTGCTCTCGTGGTGTATCCTACTGGTTACTTTTTGACATTTAGTATTGGACATGTTTGGGAGTGAGTTTTGTAGTTTTCCTATATAGTATCTGTCTTATGACACATTGGCCACCTCACGGGGAGTACAGCTGTCAGTCAGCTACGGCACTGAGTTGGCAAGCCATACCCATACATCTGGCAAAAGGGCTGGTGAACTAAGAATGCAGTCCTACTAGTACCCGGTATATGTCCCGCACCCATGTGCCATGCACATACAACCTTGCCTAGGATATCCCACTATGTTGCTAGTAACATGCATATTGAGAACAGATAGTAGGCATGGTGTGACCGCAGTGGCCTGCAGAGGACATGGCACCCTGTACAGCGGTACAATTGGCACATATATGCGGACATTGTACCTTCACTATGTTCCACACTGAATGGCTGCAACATATGTGGTGCCATCATATGTGATCCACTAAGGCCAGACAATGCTGTACACATATGCCCTGTATGGACTCATGCTACTAACACCATGGAATACCTGTCCATTCTATACATGCAGGTGCAGGGCCGACCTGCTCACTGTAAGGAGGTTTCGCCACACCAGGCCAGTATTAGTATATCGGGGTATAACAGGCTGTGTACACTACATATGTCTGCCAAACCAGGTACACCTGTACATGTCACTGTACAGTATTGTGGGACATGCACATCCCAGGCAATGTCCATGTGAAGAACTTTCAAACACAGACATGGCATGCATTGCAAAGCTATAGCCCTACACATTGGTTACCAGGATGCCAGGCCAGATATTGCAGTATCCATCTGTGTGGGACATTGCAGACACTACACTCCTGCACTGCACACCATTGTCGGGTGATGCAATGGCAAGGATTACCCCTCACCCAGCCTTGTACAGCCATCTTGCACAGCCAAACACTACACACCCATGGAGCAATGCATACCTGTATGACTGTACTGGCACCCTGTGTCTGTGTGTGGGTTGTGATGATCCCAACCACAGTCACTCCAAGTATAAACCTCGTTGACATACCAACAGTTGTCAAGCACTTTCACATGGCCTAGCCCACTGAACCTCCAGATATCCCCTGTGGTGCATGTGGTCCTGTGCATTACTGCTGTGTGGCAAACTAAGTAGTTACATTGTGTATTTGCCACCCTGGCAAAGGTGTCAATGCATGTCCATTAGAGTGTGGTTGTGGTGACAATGGCATCCGTTCATGTGGACTGACATGTGTGCCACACCTAATGTATGTCTACTATATCTGTTGCAGATGGCACTCACTCACCTACACACAGGTTCTTATAGCACTGCAACATGGCGCCTCTGTGGCATATGTAGTAATGTCATGCACATGTAATAGTAATGAGTAGTCAGGGGTTTGACCCTGTACTATTCAGCGTGTGGCAGATTGTGGTGAAGTCTCCAAGCCCTTCCCTGGTATACATTGCCTGTCCCGCACACACTCTCTGATGGATGTGAAGGTGTACACCTGCACAGCAGCAGCATGTGTATTGTAACAGATGGAAATGGTCAGGTGATGGCCTCTGCACCTATTGCAGTCCTCCTCTACCTTTTTGTATGTGGTACAGCTGTGACAGTGTTCCCATAGTCATCCGTATGAGAAAGACAGTACACTATCTAGGGAAAGATGTTATTATCTGGCCATGACAGTCACTGTGAGTGGTACCTGGATGTGGTGTTCTGACATGGCATTGCAGATGATATCTGGATGTACCTCAATCATTTTCAACAGTGGGAAATAGCCTAATGACAGGAGGGTGATGTGCTACACAACTACAGCATGTAAGTGTAGCTATGCTGCATTGAGACTACTGCCTGTTTAACATGTGTGGTAATGGCTATTCTGTATGTTAAAATACAGACATGATAGTACTCTGTTCATGAAGGAACCCTATGTGAAGGGCCATCAGTGAACAGATCAGTGTGTACAACCATTTATCTCCTGTTTTACACACTGAACACATTTCTGTGAACAGCAGAAGCATGGTGTGGGGATTCCAGACAGTACATGATGATAGGGATGTTTTACTGCCATGACATCCCTGACTGGACATGTGTCACATGAGACAGTGGTATGATTGACACAGTGTGGTTTTCCCAGTGACAAGCCAATGATGGGAAACTGTTCATAGCTGTGGTCACACATCTACTACACATTGTACAGTCACCATGCGGTATATATGCATGTGTTGTGCTCCCTCTGCAAATGTATACAATCTTTTGGGTTGCTGGTGATATCTATGCATACTGTCGTAGGTAATCCTGTATGCTGTTGTCTTATCACTAAGCCATATGTGGGTTTAAAATGCAACACCATAGGCCGAATGGGTTGGTAGGTCCTGGCAGATCCTCCTGTCCCACTTCAGCTGACCATGGCACTGGGCACTAGCACATCTGGGGCCCAGCCATTAGCATCAACCTCTGTTAGCTATGCACCACCTTCTAGTGGCTCCACCACTGAGGATGGAGCATGTCCCCCTTGGGAGCAGGACCAGACAGGTACATATCTGCTGTTGTGTGGTCCTGGACATGTTTCGTAGGTGGCTTTTTAAGGGGTTACGAAGCCAGATATGCCAGTTCAAGGGCGGAGTGTCACATGCACAGGGTGATGCTGTCTGTCCTGGACAGCCCACAGCACTGCCTCCTTTGCAGCTGTGTAGGTGCAATGGCAGTTGGCCATGGCTGGAGACGTCCATCCCACTGTTCCCATGGGCTTTTGAATGTCAAAGACCCATCCGCATCCCCATCCAGGGTGTATCCCCCCCACATGTGTCATATACCAACCCTGTATGCTGTAATTTCTGTGCTCCTACCTATCCTCCACGGCCATACCTACACTCCTTCCCCAACATCTGACCGTCACCTACAGACACATAAAGCCATTCAGCTCATAGGACACCATCTGCCCTATACATAGCTGTCCATTACACACACATGCCCACTGGACACATGAAACTATGTAATATGCATCATAACATACTACTGTTATCCTCACCACTGTCCCTCAGGCGCACGGTCCTGGTATGCACATCACTCCTACATGGTTCAGGTACACTTGAGGAGGACGACCCTATTGTACACAAAACACTACCAGTCCCTCTGTGGTTACACCATTTACCTTTATCATGATGATGATGTTGCACATTGCAGGAGTACTGTTCACACATAATGATTGGACAGGTACTGTTGTGTTAATGTACATTACATGCACAGAGTGATGTATATGGCCAATGTACAACTATTGTCTGTCTGAGGGAGTCTTGTGATCACATAGAGCAACACCACTATATAATACAGGCATCGCTGGTGTTTCCCATTTCATTTGTTTGTAATGCTTTGTTGCCACATGGCATGTCCCTGATACATCTCTATATATGTATGTACCTATATGCTGGAAATAAATGCTCACATGTACTTCTACATGATGGGATACATTCTTATACTGTTCAATGACCGTGCAGTATGATATCCTCTGGTTACAGCTTCTTACACTCGATTAGCCTCTACATTGCTTAACCATCCAATACTCACATACTGGTAGCCAAACACACTTACACCCGCTCATTCCAGAACTTGCTAATGCACCGGCATTGGTACTTGCATCTGTCACTCACACCCCTGGGTGTGAGCGAGGACCACAATATTACCTTGTGATGCCTATTACATTGTACTACATGACTCCAGTATCGGGATTGGCCACCCATTAGGTGACAGCATCGCGTTCAGCTGCACAGAATCTGCGGCCTGTCCAGTGACACAATCATATGTGTGTGTACCTCATACAATGTGCTCCCACTTTGTGATGTCTATTACATTGGAATACATGAATTCAGTATCGGAAACGGCTGCCTATTAGGTGACGGCATGGCATTCGTCTGTATGGAATCAGCGGCCTGTCCGGAGATTCATTTATATTCATGTGCTCCTGTTAGGCATACCTTGTGATGCCTATCACATTGGACTACATGACTACAGTCATAGCCAGCCTTAAGCATAGGCCAACTAAGCGTCTGCCTAGGGCACTGCTTTAGTGGGTGCACTTTACCAGTATTTATTTGGTGTAGGTAGACCAGGATGGGGGCACTGGGTGGTGTGGTGGGGGGTGCCATTGTGCCCTCTGCCTAGGGCACCAGTTGACCTAAGATCATTCCTGACTACAGTATCGGGAACTGCTGCCCATTAGGTGACTGCATGGCATTTGAATGTACAGAATCAGCGGCCTGTCCGGCGAATCATTCATAATTGTGTGTTCCTCTTACAATCTGCTCCCACCTTGTAATGCCTATCACATCGGACTACATGACTACAGTATCAGGAATGGCTGCCCATTAGGCGATGGCATGGCATTCGACTGTGCGGAATCAGTGGCCTGTCCTGTAAATGAATCATATTTGTGTGTTCCGCATACACTCTGCTCCCATCTGGCTGATACATGGGAACCGAAACCCTGCATTACAAACGAGTTGTTGGGTTGTGGTAGCCACATCCGTTGGACGGGTCATGCTACCACATACCTATTATAGGTTTGCCACCTTCTCAATTGGCCAAGGTAGGACTTTAGGGTAACCACCTGTCCCACTTTGTGAGGGACAGTGCAAAAATAATCAAGACATAGCACATGTCCAGATTACAGGACATTATTATATTCTACGTTTCACTAATGATTGCATACAACAGTTATTTTATATATGACACTTCTATGTTATACGAAGTAGCATAAGCAATTCAAATGCAACTAGATGAAGCTTTTATTTGTGTAAATACGTGTAATCCTGTACTATGCTCTAGGTATGTTTAGTCCTGGAATGTCTGACATTTCTACAGAATATGTCCCACTCTGGCCATTTGGAAAGGTGGCAACCCTATAGGACCTGCATGTACAGATGTCATACTTTGCAGGGCAACACACCCACAGCCAGTAGAAAGGGGTGTACTTCACTGTTTTGCCTAAATAAAAAGATACTCTTGTAGCATTATCATTGCTTATACTGTTACCTATAACATTTAGGTATTTCAGAGGAACATAATTGTTTTATGCTACTACTACAGACAATTTAGGTAGTCTTTGCCCTAAATCACAGGACATTTGCCTTAATTACAGGTATTAGGCAGGACACAACTGCCCACAGAGGAGAGTCCCTCGCAAAGTTGGACATGTGGTAACCCCATACCTTTTATTCTATCAGTCTTCTAAGGTAGTCAGCAGAACATGCGCTTTCTCTCACTATCAGACCTCTCATAAAATAGGGAAGAATAAACACTGAATCAGGGACACTGCATAACGACCTCAGGGACACATTTAAAAGGTTGGTGCTATTAACTTGACACACTGATGGACACAGAGCACATATCTATTCATACACATTTTCTGAGGTGCATGCAGTTTATGACTCTTACATGTTCTCATTATTCATTAAGTGTATTCCGCCAACTTTCCTCCTAATATCACTAGTTCTAGAATAGTTTAGTTGAGACTGTGTTAGGATTCTGATTCGTAATCATGGATGTCCCTGGTAATCGGGGACATTTCAATGATATGGTCCCTATGTATTCCCCCAATGGTTTACGGACTGTCCAGTAGATGTGCTCTTATTGTTTGGGAGGTATGGATGTCTGCTATACCAACATCAGAATATTACTTACACCCATGGGACATTTCTAATACATGTCTGCAGCCAACACATGCATGCCTAGCCCCACAGTTGCATACCCATAGTTCCCTCCCCTGCCACTACTCTACAGCACTCATCCTTACTGTGGGCGCAGGTGGACGCAGGTGGGAGATGAACACACCCCTACACACTGCCCACTCTCCTCATGTCAGGACACATGTCGTACGTTGTGTCAACCCATGTGTTATCAGGCTTGCACAACTTACTGTTCCATGTACAGCTACATCCTGGTCGTAATGGTGTTCCCCGATTGGTTGAAAGGTACCAAATTTTTGGTGTCCCGCAAGGGGCGTCACTATCCATGTTTAAAGTGTAGACCTTGTAGATGTCTCCCACTGGTAGTTTCCTGCCGGTGGTCTAGGAAGCAGTGTTGTATTTACCTTTATTGTGTGTCTGTATGTCTTACCGGCCTAGCTGGGGTGGGTGGTAAGTAGACGTTTGTTGAGTGGACCTCCCACCAACATATGCCTGGTCTAAACATGTCACCCGTAACTGCTGTAACATTACCTAGGTATATACATGTGTATTTCACTGTAACATATATATATATATATATATATATATATATATATATATATTTACATTAATATATACAGACATATCTGCATATGTATTCATACATGTATATTCATATCTTACTGTCATATATATATATATATATATATATATATATATATATATATATATGTGTGTGTGTGTATATATATATATATATATATATATATATATATATATATATATATACACACACATCAGTATGTTAATACATTCCCTGCTCATATGCACTTACACATGCATAATGATGTTTATAAGCTTCACCAGCATACTAGTGCCTTATTCATTATAACACAGACACACTCCAGTCATCTTGTAATCGGTATGTAGCACGTTATACAGCGGACAGATGTTGCTATATGTTCACGTAGGGATTACCGATGGTAATTGGAATGTGATAGTGTGATTTGACCTGTCCCTCTCCTGCACAGCCTATTATTCCATGTACTGTCGATGTTTGTATAGGCACATTCCTATTATTTATGTCAACAAATGGAATGCACGTGTTACAGAATTTGTACGTCAGCATATATTGTTGTCTGCATGTGAGTATGCATATATACCTATTACGACCTAGCTGACCTCCACGGGGCGGTCCATTAGAACTGGCCCATCCAACCCTGGCATGTCTGGATCCATAATTGCATACCCATAGTTCCTTCACCCCACCCCGTGTTAAATTTACAGGCGTACCATCCATTATCCATTTGTTATCACAGCCATGACACACCTTTACAATTTTCCACTCCAGAGCTTTTGGGGCCCTACATACATTCTTTCCCACCTCGTCTATTCACAGGGTCTCCCGTCATGTATATTTGCACATACGTGCCTTTCCTGGTGTTATGGAATACAGCCATTTGCGCTTTCCAATTTTTGAAGGTCCCAGCATGGGATTACATTCCGCTTGTGTGTAAAGTAGACCTAGCATTTCAACGATGTTACTCCCAGTGGTAATACCCTGCCTGTGGTGTGAGTAGCGGTGCTCTGCTCACTCCTGGGCAGCTTTTAATGACATGCACTGAAAGGACTTTACAATACCATCATTGCTCTTGATTCCCTTCACATCCCTTGTGTATGCTTTACTGTCACAACGTCCATTCTTTTATATATATATATATATATATATATATATATATATATATATATATATATATTACATCTGTACAAACATACATTTCCTATGCTGGTGGCTGCTTACACCCGCGCAGGTGCACTCGTCTATGCTTACTGTGCATTACATATATTTACTTCGCTTATTTATGCTTATTTGTGCTTTATACACTATGACAATACCACTTTGATTGAAAGGAACTGGTTAATAGTCCCATGCAATACACACGTTCACTTTTACATGTTTAAATGTTGGCTTTACAGCAGAGCAACATTAATTCCACAAGGAAATTATATGTGCTATTGTCGACCTTGCACCTTGAATGCCTTTTCATTTGGCAGATGCTCTAACCATTGCACTATTGGTGTTCTGCCTCATTTATATGTATACCCATGTTGCATAGTTACCCAAACACATGCCTCATCACTACACTTACACAGCAGGCATCCATTTACCTGTTGGGAAAAACACACTTCTACACATGCATCATTCCCTATTCCCTACTGCTCTGGACTCATGCCACATGTTGACTCACTCAGAGGATATTCAGACCTCTGCAGCCTATAGTCCTGGCACATACGTGTGTTTGATTGTCAGGGTTTTCATATGGTCTTGCAGGTTTAGGCTTGTCCGACTGGGGACCAGGACTGCCCTGTACTTAGTTGAAAGTCAGACTTAGCAAGGGGAGATTGTTGTTCCACGTTTAGCGTTCTACCTGTGGTTGGGGATGCAGAGGTGTGCTCACCGATGGCCATCGTGATATATAACAGCGCTAACTGTTATGGGGATTTCCTATGTTGTGACCACATTCATTCTTCATATATATATATATATATATATATATATATATATATATATATATATATATATATATATATATATATATATATATATATACATACATGTGTGTGTGTGTGTGTGTGTGTGTATATCGGTCTGTACATACACATGCATATATACCTACATGCTCATTTACATTTCCCATACCCTTGACTCACTGCCACCTACTGTCATGCATACATGCTTGCATACCCGCTTACATCTCGAGTTGCCACCTTTTCATATGGCCAAAGCGGAGCATTTTTGGGACACACATCAGACTTTACAGGCCGACACATAGCCACGGTCAATACAAAGGTTAGAACTTTACTTATTTCCCCTAAATGAATGCTTACTCTTGTAGTGGTTTGTTTGCTTCACCTGTTTCTTGTAACTTTGAGTATTTTACATAAATAACTGTTTTATGCAACTGTTACATGATATATGGGACATATTTCCTACTATCACAGGACATTTGCCATTGCATTATATTTGGTCTGGACACAACTAACAAAAAAGGGACTGTCCCTCACAAGGTCAGACAGCTGGTAACCCTACTTACATCTGCTTTGCAGCGCCTTAAGCACCCTACATCTGACTGCCACTATGCAAATGTGTAAGGTATATATTCCCGATAATGCACGTGGAGAGACGTGCATCATGGTCAGGTGTTTAATCCCGGGTCACAGGTTCTGCAGGACCAGCTGGAGGCTGAACAGTCTTGTGGACAGTGACTGCTCATACAACTTGTGTCCAGATGTATACAGGACTGGACATCGTGTCGTGACACAAAGTCTAATGTTTAGAACAGATACATATCCCATGAGGGATATCCAAAAATTTTCGGGACTGATGACCATCTTTGCTTTATGGCTGTAAGGTAGGGTTTTACATGCAAGGGATACATAGTTTGCAATCCTGAGAATGTCTAGGGTGAGACTGCCTACTAGATATGGGTAGGGGTCACTATGTGCAGATATGGCTGCGCCTATCTAGCAGCCCGAGTATGGCTGATTTCGGTGGACGTTCATGAAGGGGGGGGTGGTGTGCTGTGAAGGGGATGATGGGTATTCATTTATGTATCCAGGTGTGTTGGGGTTGGATGGCTCAGTTCAGGCCAGACCATTATGCGGGTATGTGCCAGTAACGTTTCTGTACATGTTTATTTCACATTTTAATGTTCACATGTTTGTGGGATTATATTGCGGATGTGTATATTTGTTCTTTGGTTATCTTTCTGATTCACACACCGCTCCCTTATAGACCTCCAGTTCACCTATTGTGCATCCAACCCAGTCTCCCATTGGCGATATATTACATTACCCATCACCCCCCCCACCCCCATATTCCACAATCAACATTTATCCCTTCCTCTAGTTGATGGCCCATGGCACAGTCAACAGAACACATTGTGTACACTACATATCTCTGAGACCAATATGGTTGTGAGGTCTACACTAACATTTCAGATCAACCAGATGCTGTACATCACACACATATCTACTCGCAATTACTTATCTTTCATGACATAGTAGGTAGACCCAGGTAATACCCGTTCATCTATGGGCCGTCCTGGCAAGGACGTCTTGGACTGTGAATGGGCAGACATTGGGCGAATGCGCTGACCATTGGTAGGGTTGCCACCTTTTCATATGACCTGGACGGGACATTTTCGTGGCACACATCTGAGTTTACAGGCCAACACATACCCACGGTCATTACAAAGGATAGTACTTTAGTTTCATGCCTACATATAAGCTTTTATTGTTGTGGCAGTGTAGTTGCTTATTCTGTTTCATTTACTTGCTTATTCTGTTTCTTGTAACATATAGGTATTTTATATACTGATATACGTACTGTATGGGACTATTTCATAACATATGGGACATAATTATGTCCTACTATTGCAGGACATTTCACATTTATTATGAATTTGGTATGGACACACCTGCCTAGAGGGGGACTGTCCCTCACAATGTGGGACAGGTGGTAACCCATATCATTGGGCTAGGCTTGGCAACTGGCGGCACGCTAACATGATGCGTTTCACTTCCACTTGGTATAACCAGCGACACTACAATGGAATACAGGCACAGGGTTTTAAATATCTTTGTTCGAGGGACGGGGACTCAATATTCAGCTACGTACCTTTGTGTTTACTTCTTATTGTGGTATTCGCAAGTTGTCTTGTATGCTTTGCGTACATTTCAGTATCCATGGACACTGACAGGAGTGATTACTATTGGAGGCAGGCTGTACTAGTGAGCATTTTAGGTTGCACGTATGCAGCCGAAATGATCACACCTCTGTGCAGAGCTTGGACACAACCCCTGCACTCACACTCCTTTCCTATGCACGTGGCCGTTACGGCAGCGTGCTTTCATTAATATGCATGTGGTGCTGCTGCACCATCTCTACGCTGCATGGTCGGCACAAAGCTAACACTGTCCTTGCACCAAGCTTCATGAATCCCGGGGATAGTTATTTTACATGCTTCCAGATTTGATGTTTACTCTCTCCCTCTTTTCAGGTATTTTCTTGACTTGGTCATGATGTTGTTCACTCAGTGGTTTTCTTGATGGCTTCCACAGTGGCTTTCTCAGTAATCCTCTTGATGATCCCCTCAAAAATGGTCCTCTCTTGATTATTAAAGTTATGTTAATGCATTTGTTTTTTATACAGTAATAATCTCCCTAGGAAGTCAGGTTGTACAGAATCTAGTAAACATGCTATGCACAAGCTGAATGGATGCAGTTTGGTGAATACTATATGCAGATAATTACTATACATACATAATATGTTCTGCACAGTACATTTGTGCTCCCACTATACTATAAAGTCAAGTATTTCTGCAAAAGTTATGAAAGACAGTCATTTCAAACTACTATACTTCTACACACATGATGCCTGCATACAACAAACTGTCTAATTTTGGATTATGATCACAATCCAGACTGCTGTTAATTATTAACGGATCACAGCCTGTTATATAGATAAATATGTCTCAAGAACTACTCTTTTAATTATGTGCTAATCTATCCTGTGCATTCACTGTTAGCAGCTATTTCACACATGCAGCAGAAAGAAGAAAAATAGAACGAGTTCTATGTCTTTTGGAATGTTGTGTCATGTGTTTACATTTGTTAGATGTAATGTGTCCTGCCATACACACACACACACACACACACACACACACACAAACACACACACACACAAACACATGGACATGTAATGCCTTTGTTTAATTGCTTCTCTAATCAGCAAGCCTAAAAAAGTTTCAAATATTGTCCAAACCTCAGGAAATACCATGCCTAACTTATATGAGGTTAGCATGCACTCCCAAACGGGAGGCTTTCCATTTGTCAGGTAGTTTATATAAAAGAGGTGTTAGGAGGAACATTGCTATACCTATGACAGTATGGGCAATATAGGCCAGTTGCCTTGTATGCATGGTATATATATATATATATATATATATATATATATATATATATATATATATATATATATATATATATATATATATATATATATATATATATATATATATATATATATGGGTCCCAAATATACGTTTGATCGAAACATAAATTCGTGATCTCACTTATGCGAAAGTGCATTTTTTCGAAAATGACTTTCGTGTAAAAACAGAAATAAAAACAGAAATAAAAATAAAAAAAAAACAAAAACAGAAAAGAAATAAAAACATGCAGTTTGCATGTAATGTTAGTTGTACATCAATGTTTAGTGTTGATATACAACTAAGCAAACTATTGCTGAGATCGTGGTACAGTGGGGATAAGGGAATATTCCCTTTTCCCCGCTGTAGTGTGATCTCGGAGTGAGAATATTACAGTTGGGGGTTGTGGGAGGTGCATGGGGGCTTGCCCCCCTGCATAAGTGTGTTTAGTGTGGGGTTTTTTTGTTTAGGTTTTATTTTGTTTTTACATGAAAGTGCATTTTTGAAAAAATGCACTTTTGCGTAAGTGAGGTCGCGAATTACGTTTCGATGAAAAGTAAATTCGCTGGATCAAAGTAGTTCCATATATATATATATATATATATATATATATATCTATATATATATATATATATATATATATATATATATATATATATATATATATATATATATGGCACAATCCACGCTGTCATAAATGATATACATGCCATTATTGTTGTCAAACACCTGTGTTTGTAGTGTGTGCATAAGCAGAACAGGTAGCACACGTGCATCTGGTGTAACAATTTGATTGGCGTTCCGCATTTTCAGACAGTCATGTATATTCCACAGAAAGAAAAACTAGGTATGGCCAATAAGCTGTGTGACAGCTCACTGTGACAAAGGTGGTATATTTCTGTTACACATCACTGGAAGATGTGTCAGGAGGTAGATGAAGAGGCATGCACTGTGCACAGTTATTGGTGTGATGAAGCCTGGGAACCATGAAGGTGCTGTGGCCTCAGATGTGGATGTACTTCACATACCCAGGACTTGTGTTACATTCAAGGGAGTAGTCAGCACTGTGACCAAATGCTGGTGGATGTACCACTTATCATCTACCCCAGCACAATGGTCACATACCTATTGGTCTGATTATAGGGTGTGATGTCCACATTATACTTGGGTGGTGTGTTTGTTCCCTGAATTAACAAATCCCACCATATGTCTTGTCAATGCAGGTGTTGTCATGCCTGTGGCAGCACTGTTTGTTATGTGCTGCTACTGTCTGCATTACAGTAATTTCAGTAATTTCACAGTTCGAACCAATGGTTGCTAACATTCTGTAGTTCTTCAGGCAGCTGTATGGACAGAGTATGTGTAATTCACCTGTAATGTCCATTACTTAAGTAATGGACAGGAAAGGACCTAGCAGTATCCCTGATTTATGGACCTGCTCACTAGACCTGAGATATAGGTCATGTTACATATTTCAACATAGTGAGATACCATGTATGTGATACACTAGTCTACACATTTGGTAATATAGCTGTTTATGACAGTTTATGGCCACATGAGACAGTGTTGAGTGAATACCTCAGTGTGGATTTGTGTCAAATGCCTTGAACTGGTCAAGTTCCACAAGATAATACTGTTGTCATCATGCGTGCCCTTGATGATCTCTTTCAGGGCATCTCTCAGCTGTAACAGAGATGATGTAGCATTAGCAGCTCACATAGGTCTGTTGCACACTGCCAGAATATGACTAGCATACATGTAAAAGAGGTCCACGATCACATGTTTGTCCACCTCACAGTCGAGGAGAATCAGTATGTCACTATACATGCATGCATCAGGTGTTGTCCTCTCTAATCAGATGGGTTCATGTTGATGTACACCCTTGCATGGGAATATAGCCTATGTGGAGCATGTGTTGAAGTGTGTATTCAACCATATCAGGACGGTGTATGTGCTGAGTCATGCCATAGGTGATCTGTGATGTAGTCGCAGGCCATTGTTCCCATGTAATAGGCCTGGATGAAGGTAGGACAGTCCATACTGCTTATCGTGATCTGGCCTAGGGTTTTGACACAATTCCACAAGCAGATATCATTCAGAAACCCTTCCAGCTGGGGATTAACCCTTACATCAGTAGATGGATAACAAATTGGCTCACTGGCAGAATACATACTATGAAAGCTGGTAAATCAACTAGTGCAGCTGTCACTATTGGTAAACCCCAGAGATCTGTGCTTGGCCCTACACTGTTTGTACTACATTTCTCAACAGTTCAGGCTAAAGTATATGGCTTTTGCCTTACCGGGTTTGTTGATTCTTGCCTACTGGGTGCAATCATTAAGTCCACCAACGACGATAACACAGTACAGGTGGAGCTAACACATATGAATAGGGACAAAGACACATGATGTACAGCTAAATACAGAAATGTGTCTTTTTATGTTGTCCATTTAAAAAGTGGAATTCCGTGTTAATGACAGCTTTGACAACAGTTCTGCTATGCTGACACCCAGTGATTCTAGCAATGGGGACACATGTAGAGAGCAGTCTGAACTTTGGCCACCAAGTGTTTACAGTGGTATTGAAAGTGGTATTGAAAGCCTTCAACTACCCCACCATTAACTGGGAAAACTACTTGTTTACCAACTCCTTAGCTCAACGATTTCTGGAATTCATAAACTCCAATGCCCTGGATCAACTTATCCAAACCCCCACCAGTGGCAACAATATCCTAGACCTAGTCATTACCAACATGAGTGACCGGTGTTCCACACCTGAAGTCAACTCCTTGTTGGTCCAATCCGACCATAAGCTAATCACCCTTGATATACATATCCTGCCCCCACCCCCCATTAAGGAAACCACGGTAAAATATTTCTCCAAAGCCAACTTCATTCTTCTTAAGACAGAAGTGGTGATCTTCATGACACCCATGCAGTTGGACAATACAGTTACAACTGCTGAATCCTACACAGATGCACTCTATAAGCACTTACATGAGTGCATGGATCGTGCTATCCCAAACAGAACCAAGATGCTATCCTCCAAAAAAAGGAAGACAATCTGGTGGTCCCCTGCCATAAACAAACTATACAACAGAAGGAAGAAACAGTTGCAAAAGAGAGTAAAATCCCATGAGTGGAGGAGCTTCCTGGTCAGCCTCAGTAGGAAGCTAAAATCACTTATAAGATCCTCCAAAGCTAGCTACGAAAACAAAATTGCCACTAATTCTAAGGACAACCACAAAGCATTCTATAGCTATGTCAAGAATCTTGATGGAAACACCCAGATCTGCTCTGAGATACAGCACAACAGCACAAAAATTACAGAACCATCTAATATTGCCAACATCCTGGCAGATAAGTTCAGTGCTAACTTTACCCCCCCCACCCCCTAAAGGGCCCATATCTATACAGGAAGAATGCAGAGTCCCTGTAATCACAACTATGCAGGTAAAAGCTGCACTCTCTAAAGCCAAAATCACAGCATCCATGGGACCGGACAACACCCCAGGCTGCATTTTACATGAACTTCAGAACAAACTGGCTCCCCACTTAAGCACCATGTTCAATAATAGCCTCGCATCAGACTTTGTCCCCACTGAATGGCGCACAGCAACAGTGATCCCACTCCACAAAGGGGGAGCCACCACTGATCCTGGGAACTATCACCCTATTAGCCTGACAAGCCTGGTCTGCAAGGCCATGGAATGTATCATCATGGAACTCATAAACAAATACATTGGTAACCTCCAAACTCTGCATCCCACTCAGTTTGGGTTTGTGAAAGGCAGATCATGCCTCCTGAATCTGATATACTTCTTTGCGGCAGTCACCAAAGCCGTAGATGAGAGTAAGATGGTTCACACAGCCTATCTTGACCTCGCCAAGGCTTTCAACACCATCCCCCATTCTGGAATTATAGCTAAACTCACTAAACTAGGTATAAATCCTTACGTCACAAGATGGGTTGCCAACTGGCTCACTGACAGAACCCACACTGTAAAAGTTGCAGACTCCAAATCTGGCCTCAAACCAGTGACAAGTGGAGTACCACAGGGTTCCGTCCTGGGAACCCTCCTGGTTGGTATCTACTTCTCTGAAGTACAGGCTAACACAGAAGGCCTCTGGGTAATAAAGTTCACAGATGACTGCAAACTAGGATCCATAGTCAAGTCTCTAAATGATGTGGACATCCTACAGAAGGGCCACACTGAGACAGATGCCCAGTCTCAGAGCCATGGCCTCAAGCTCAATGCCAAAAAGTGCAGTGTCATCCCCTTTGGTAAAAACTCTGTACCCATGAACTACCACATAGGCAGCAATCTACTTAACACTGAATGTGTGACAAGAGACCTTGGGACCCAGGTGAACAGTAGGCTCTCCTTTGATAGTCACATCACCACAGTAGTCAGGAAGTCCTTCTACGTGGCACACCTCATCATAAAAGGGTTCTCATCCAGGAAAAAAGAGATCATTGTTCCCCTCTACTTGACACTCATTAGACCCATTATACAGTACAACGCCCCTTTTGGAATGTACCTCACAAGACATCTGCAGCAGCTGGAAAGGCCACAAAAGTACCTCACAAAGAGGATTACTGGCCTCAAACAAATGCCCTACACTGATTGTGTCAAAAAACTCCAACTTTACTCAGTAGCATATCGCCTACTCCGAGGTGATCTCTGTCTAACATATAAAGCTATGTCAAACACAGAGCTGTTGGACATGCTACACCTAAAGAAATCCCATTCCCACTGAGCTACATGCTCTAGGGACCTAAACCTTGTCAGCACAATAAACAGGACATGCTGGAGGGATAGATTCCTGTCCCAGTGACTTCCCATACTCTGGAACAGGCTAACCATCTATGTCAAGCAAAGTTCTTCATTACCACTCTTCAAGAAAAATCTTGATGAGTGGATAGGAAATAGGAAATAAACCCTGGGGATCACTTCTGTGTCTCTGCTCGACAGTGGCACAGGAAAATAACTTTCTTGGGTGGCATAAGCCAGGGAACCTTGTTGGCTAGGCTTACTTTGGCCCTTGGGCCAATAGCCTAGTACCTACCTATGAACCTATGAACCTATATTGTGCACATCGTATGTCATGCTATCATATGCAGATCTTATGATTGTATGACAGCACTGTAGTCAAACCTCATCAGAACAATAATAGAGTATAATGATCTCTTTTGCATGTACCTCACCAGACACATGTAGCAGCTGGAGAGACCACAGGGCTTTCTCAGCAAGATAACAAAGGGCCTTCAAATCATGCCATGATGTATATGGATAGAGTGAAAGCTATGTCACTGTAATCTGTCTGGTATAGGATAAGGTGACATCTGCCTGGCCTCTAGGCCAGGGCCTGACCTTGCCCTGGTGGGAGTGCTGTATATCCAAAAATCTGATATAGCTGATGACTTCAGCAGTGTCTGCTGAGGAGAATATGTTAATAGAAGTGTCCCACACTTTGGTGACAAATGCTCTCTGTAACATCAAGAAAAAACTCATGCACACACACCCTCTTGACTGCAGTGAGACTAGAATCCCTACCTATCTATGTACATGGACTACAGACCTCTGTATTTAAGGCAAGCATCACAGCTCAAGTCTGACTTGGAGTGTTTCAGACATTTTATAGCTGATCACATTAGTAGTGTCTGTTAAGGAGAATATAACAGTGTCCCACATGCTGGTATAAAATGATCTCTGTAGTGTTAAGCAACATTTCTCACACACACACACACACACACACACACACACACACACACACACACACACACTTGACTGCAGTAAGAATAGAACTCCTACCTAAGTACACAGACTACAGAACCCGGTACTTTATGCAAGCATCACAACTCATGTCCAGTTTGGAGTGCCTCCAACAACACTTTATAGCTGATGACATCAACAGTCTCTGCTGAGGGGAATATATCAATGTCCAATTTCACACACACACACATAGTTGTGTGCAGTGAGAACAGAACCCCTATCTCTCTAAGTACACAGAGTACTGAACACAGTAATTTATGTAAGCACCACAGAACAAGTCTGACTTTTAGAAGACTGCAGGTAAACTTATAGTAGATGACATCAGCAATCATGTCCGGGACAAGATGTTGGGTGGGCTGCATGAAATGGATGTGTAGTCATCTGTAACAATTAAAATACTAATTATGAGTGTTATGGCATTAATGTGGGATACATACTTTTGCTGTTCTGTACAGAGACACATGCACACACACACACAGTTGACTGCAGTGAAAACAGAACCCCTGCCTATCTAAGTACACAGGCTACAGAACACAGTACATTATGCAAATGCCATGGCACAAATCTGACTTTTAAAAGAGTGCAGGTGAACGTATAGTAGATGACATCAGCAGGTCACGTGGGGGGCAAGACGTTGAGTGGGTTGCATGAAATGGATGTGTAGGCATCTGCAAGAATCAAAATACTGTTAATCCTGGGTACTGGAGTAGTAACTGTGGAATACATACTTCTGTTATTCTGTCTAGAGAGACACACACACACACACATGCACACACAAACAGTTGATTGCAGTGGGAACAGAACCCCTACCTGTCTTCAAAAACTCAAACCATCCACCACCTCAGCTGACCAATTACCAGCAGAATATCTGCAAATAGCAGCAAAACTTATAGCCTATCATATTTCTATCCTAATAAATAGGACCATAACTGAAGGAACCACCCCATCTATCTGGAAAATCTCCCATGTTATCCCACTACATAAAGGCAGTAACTCAACTGAACTCTCAAACTTCTGTCCAATAACCTTACTCTCTCCTTTAGCAAAAATTATGGAAAAATGCATCCACCAACAACTACTAAACCATCTACTCCAAAATAACTTACTAGTTAACTGTCAGCATGGCTTTAGGCCATTTCACAGCACCACCTCTGTCCTCTTATCCTTTTCTGACTGCATTAACAAAAATTGTAACAACAATACTCTATACTCTGCACTCTTTAGCGACCTCTCAAAAGCCTTCAATATGGTAAACCACCAGCTACTTATGAATATACATAAATCCCTCTCACTAGATACACAGGCTTTACAATGGTTTAAATCCTACTTAGAAAAAAGGCAACAGGCTGTACTTTAGGATAATAATCTAGCCACCCACCTTCCTATTACCATTGGTGTCCCTCAAGGCTCTATATTGGGCTTCTCCTATTCTCAATTTTCATCAATGACCTAAATGTAAAAATTCCTCAAGCTACCTGCATACAATGTGCAGATGATTCCACATTAATATGCTCCACTACTTCTTCATCTGAACTGCAGTCCCTCACCCAAAAAGTGTTTAATATAGTGGAAAGCTGGTTCGTACAGTGCTGCCTCTTCCTGAACCCCACAAAAACAAAATTATTGTTCTTCTCTCCTACACAAAAGTCCTCCCCAATTTACTTCACAGTCATATCTAATAATGGCACTGTCATATCTCCTGTACCAACCACCAAACTCTTAGGAGTAATAATAGACCACAACCTTAACTTTGACAATCACATCAACACTACAATAAAATCAGTTAACAGAAAACTAGGCTACCTCTATAAGATTAATCCCTTCCTTACTCCAATAGCTAAAACTGCTATTGCCCACACCCGTCTTATCTCTCCTCTCTTCTATGCCTCACCTATTTATACTAATCTGTCAAAAAACCTCAACAAACTGGCAACCTCCTATAATAACATTGCCAGATTTGCCACTGGCTCCCCATTTAGAACCCACCACTGCCATAATCTAAAACAGCTAGGAGGGCTGGAGCTGCATACTCAGCTTCAATTTCACCAACTTATTGTTGCCCACAAGACTATTTATTTTTATTTATTTATTTATTTGTTTACATTTGTTGACCGGGAGTGTCCGACTGGACGTAGGTCCATTTTCAGCACAGGCCCGGGGAGAAAAGCTCCACAGTTAAAATAAACAGACAGTCGTTACATTGGATTACATAGCAATTAATAATTTAACATAGCAATTACTTACAACATGTTTACAGATGAACAACATAGTACATCAGTAGACAACTAGAATCTTTATCTGTGAAGTACATAACAGACATTAACAAATGTTACAATTAGAAGTTCCTGCTGTATAATAAGTACTAGGCTTATGAGCATCTGAGCTTGATATAATCAAGGTAGTTAGTGGAGTGGAAAGAAAGCTGGTGGTTGGGTGGGGTAGGTGTTATTAGAGTGGGAGTTGCAAGGGCATAGCCAGCATATTTTTAGGTGCACTTTTAGTAAAGTTTTGAAGTGGTTGCATGATGGTACAGAGGTAATTGTGGGTGGAAGGGAGTTCCATAATTTGGCTATTGTGCAAGAGAATAGTGCTTCACCAGCAGAGTTATTGGCTTTACTGATCTGCAAGTGATTTTTGTTGCTGGATCTTAGTGGTCTGGTGGTGCAATAGGGTTGGAGTAAATTCTGGAGGGATGGGACATTTAGTGAATGGTTTACTAGTTTGTGGGTGAGTGAGAGTTGATACCACTGAAGGAGGTGAGGGAGTTCAAGCCAGCCCAGTTCAGCAAGTGAGAGACAGTGGTGACTACGGTAGGATGCCCCTGTGGCAAATTTGGTGATTTTGTTGTAGCAGGTCTCTAGCTTGTTTAGATCGCATTGCCTTAGGTTGGTATATATTGGAGAGGCATAAAGTAGGGTGGAGATAAGATGGGAATTTGCTATTGAAATCTTTGCTGCTTTGGTGAGAAGTTGCTTATTTCTGTATAATGCTCCTAGTTTTTTGTGGACTTTTTTTATGGTCATGGATATGTGAATGTCAAATTTTAGTTTATTGTCTATTTCCACTCCTAGCAATTTGATGTGTTCAGCTGGGTATATAGCGGTGATGTCTTTTGCTGTGATGTTAAAGTGAGAGTTGTTTTGAGTATATTTGGTGGGTTGGAAGATGAGTAGTTTAGTTTTGTTTGTGTTGAGTATTAATTGGGCATCGGATAACCAAGTTTCAACAGAGGAAAAGTCTTCCTGTGTGACTTTTTGCAGTTTGCGTAGGAACTGGGCTGAGCAGATGACGGGAGAGTCATCTATGTATTGTATGAGTGTGCCATATTTGGTGGCAGAGGCTAGATTATTGGTGTAAACAGAGAAGAGTAGGGGTCCAAGGATGGATCCTTGGGGAACCCCTATGGAGACAGGTAGTTGGGGAGATATGTCATTCTGCCATACAATGGATTGTTGGCGGTCAGACAGGTAACTCTGAAACCAGTTGGTGACTGATTGAGAGAAGGATAGGTTATTGAGGACAGAGATAAGTTGTTTGTGTGGGACCATGTCAAATGCTTTAGATAGGTCTAGGAAAGTAGCAGAGGAGAGATCGCCATTGTTTTTATGCTGAAGGATAGTGTTAGTAAAGGAGAGTAAGGCAGTGGTGGTGCTATGGTTTGGTCGTAAACCATGCTGAGTACTGGAAAGGAGGCTGTTAGTAAGGAGGTAGTCTGAGACCTGAGAGTGTATGCATCTCTCTAGTATTTTGGAGAGTGGAGAGAGAATAGCTATGGGGTGGTAACTGGTTAGTTCTGTGGAGGGTCCGCCTTTGTGGAGGGAAATTATATGCGATACTTTCCACAGTGTGGGAACGTAACTTTCTGGCAGAGATTGGTTAATCAAGATGGATACTGGATAGGCCAGAGCATCAGCTACGATTTGTAGGTATTCACTTGGGAGGTTGTCTACTGCTAATTTGGTGCGTTTAAGTTTAGTTAAGAGTTTTTTTATGTTGGAGGTAGGTACAGGAGAAAAAGAGAAAGCAGTGGGGAGATTACTAGTTGAAGGTGTGGTTTGGAGGGGAGGGGGTTGTGTTGTTTAGCTAGTGATAGTATGGTTTGGGTGAAGTGTGTGTTGAATGAGGTAGCAATATTTTCTGAACAGTGAGGGATGTTAGGAGGAGGGGTACTGACTTTACCTGGGTGGAGGATGGAGTTTATGGAGGACCATAATTGTGTGGGGCTGTGTTGGGAGGAGTCTAGGGCAGACTGGTAGTATTGGAATTTGTCCTGTTTTATTAGCTTTTTGACTCTATTGCGTAGTTCTAGGAATTTCTGTCTAGTTGAGGGGGTTTTGGTTTTGCACCAGTGCTCCCAGGCTTTATCCCTGTTTTTCATTTCTGACTTAGTGGTTTTCTGTAGCCATGGGAAGGGTTGTGCTTTGGTTCTGGAAAGTCTTATGGGGGCATGGTAATTAAGGATGCTCAGGAAGGTAGTATTAAAAAATTCAACTGCGTCATCAAGACTGAGGTACTTTAGAGGATGCCAGTTACATTCTTTGAGGGATGAGATGAATGTGAGTGGGTTAAAGTTTAGTTTTTTACGTATTTGACGGTAGATGACAGGTTCAGCTTGGTATAGGTATTTTATGAGTAGGAATGTTGGGGAGTGATCACTGAGGCTATCTGATAAGCAACCTGTTATATATGACTGGGGGCTCTTACTGACTAGTATCCATTCCAGGGTAGTGTGCTTGCTGGAGTTTTTATCCTGGTTGGTGACTGGACTCGTTGGGTGAAGCCATGAAGGTTTACATGATGGGTTGGATGGTTGCCAGAACAGGATTGCCAGTCAATATTGAAATCACCTAAAATGATAGTTTCTTGGGGGAGATGGTGGGTAGACCAGTTGAGGAGGTTTTCTAGTGGAGGGATGTTTTGGCCAGGTGGGAAGTAGCATTCAGTTATGTTGATGGTTTTGTTTTGGTTTATTTTGAGGTTGGCATATATTATTTCTTCATTGCCTATTTGTGGAGCTGATGATTTTAAGATTTGGATGTTTAGATGCTGTTTAAATATTATAGCTACACCACCTCCTTTCTTGTTTAGCCGGTCTACTCTTAGTATGCTGTAACCTGTAGGGAGTATTTACTCACTGGTAATGTGAGGTTTTAGCCAGGTTTCTGTCAGGATGACTATATCTGGGGAGTACAAGTCTATGGTGGCATGGAGTGCATGGACTTTGTTGGATATACTTTTAATATTTAGGCTTAGTATAAGGAAGGCATTTGGCTTTCTATTGGCTGTAATATGGGAGAAGTTGTGGTTTCTAGTCTGATTATGAGGATTGAGGTTGGAGATGGTAGGGCCAGGGTTGGGGTGGATGTCTCCACTTAGGGCTAGTTTTGATATGCATGAGGTTATTAGTTTTCTCAGTTTTTGAATGTGTTTGTTTATAAGGGAAACTTTATGATTGTGCTCTGTGGGTAATAGGTATGGTGGGAGGGTTACTATGTTAAGTTGTAGGGATGCTTTATGTTTGAGTAATATAGTTGGTAGAATATGTGGGGGTGCATAGGGATGGTTCTTGAGTTGGTGGAAGGGGAGCTGAGTGAGGGTGAGACATGAGTGGTGGTGTGAGTAGTAGTACAGTGGTAGTGGTTGAGTGGGGGAATGATGGAGCTTTGGTAGGATGTAATATATGCAAGGAAGTGCATGCAGTGAGCATATGTAAGGTATGCTTATACATGTTAGTTGAGGAGGTGTGATAGTAGTAGGATGATGGAGGAGGTAATGTTGGGTTAGCGCTGTGGTTTTCTATTGGAAAGATGGGAGGGGTTTGTGAGTGTAATAAAGGTGGGACCACTGGGGGCAGGGGGGAATAGGGGGCAGGGTGGGGAGTGAAGCAGGTAGAGACCCTGTTAGTTGCTCTTATGAGGGGGCTGGAAACAATCAGTTAACAGAGTAAACTGATAAATGAACATATGATAGTGACAAGGGTGGCTGTAGTTTAAAAAATGGTGCCTGCCACAGGTGATATTTATTAACTTTGGGATTGTCTTAAGGTAATAAACAGGGAAGGGGGAGGCAAGAACAAGGGTGTGAGCAGGCAGTTATTTGTACTGCTGCTAATGAGCCAAAGCAAAGACAAGTTTGTGTTTAAGAAACAATCATAACTGACCAAGGACTGCTCTGAAACTGTAAGTCATTTCTTAACCATTTCTCAGGTGGAAAAGCAGGATAACCTTGTATCAGTATGCTACTGTGGTCTCAATTTAAATTAGCAAACACACTGTATTGATCAGTTATGGATAGTATTTGGTAACAGAAGGGAATAAGAGAGAAAGTGGAAGATGAGTGTGTGTGTGTGTGTGTGGGGGGGGGGGGGGCTGCTTACAAGCCAAAGCAGAGTGCTCTCCAGGTGAAAATGAATATTGGCTCAAACAGGTAGACACATACTCAAAGTTAACTTTAGCTGTTTGCAGACAGTTCAGACCCAGACTAGACTTTTCTTATAGGAATGATAAAGGTGGTACCGCAGTTGAATACTTAAGAGTGGTGTTAGGTTCAAAGTTAACTTTAGCTGTTTGCAGACAGTTCAGACCCGGACTGCGCTTTTCTTATTGGAATGATAAAGGTGGTACTGCAGTTGAATATTTAAGAGTGGTGTTAGGTTCAAAGTTAACTTTAGCTGTTTGCAGACAGTTCAGACCCGGACTGTGCTTTTCTTATAGGAATGATAAAGGCGGTACCGCAGTCGAATACTTAAGAATACTTTATCATCCTAGCAATACTCCAATACTTACTAGCCTTATCACCCCCTACAAAAATCTTACAACCATTCACTCAGCAAACAAATTTCTTGTATCCATGCACAAATCCAACAATAAGGCTGGGTATTCACTGTTCTTCAACACTGTGGGGCAAACCCGGAACCTAATTCCTACTGAACTCTCATCTCTTCCTTCAACATTACTTTTCAAAAAAGAAACTTAAAGCATACCTTAGAACTCACTGGCTATGCCCCTGTACTAACCCAGACTAACAATCCCATCCTTGCTATGTGCACTGTATACTTACTTCACTATTGCTGCATTAAGTCTAGCTCTTTCATAAACCCCAGAGAGTATGATCTGTTAAGCTAAACTAAAGTCTGTATGAACTTAATCTTTTTAAGGAACCACTATAGAGTATGTACTTGTTTACCAAGCTATCAACCTTATAAGCATATCTCTTCCTTATAAATAATTTATATTTCTTTGTTAAATATGTTAAGTAGTAAGATTATAAGTTGCTATGTAAACAATTGCATTCTAGTCTTAAATTTGTACTGTACCTGAAATTGCTATTATTTGTATAGTGAAGCTTATCTCCCTAGGCCTCTACTGAAAATGAACATGTATCCAGCTGGACTAGTCCAGTAAACAAATGTAAAATAAAATAAAATAAGTACACAGACTACAGAACACAGGACTTTATTCAAGAGCAACACCACAAGTCTGATTTTTACAAGACTGCAGGTGAACTTATAGTACATGACATTAGCAGGCCAAAGATGTTGGGTGTGCTGCATGAAATAGATGTGTAGGCATCTGTAAGAATCAAAATACTGTAATTTCTGGGTATTGGAGCAGTACCTGTATGATGCACTTCTGCTCTTGTGTGTGGAGACACAGACATGCGCATGCTCAGTTGACTGCAGTGAGAATAGAACCCCTAACTATCTAAGTACACAGATTATAGAACACAGTACTTTATGCAAGTGCCATGGCACAAGTTCAACTTTTAAAAGAGTGCAGGTGAACTTATAGTAGATGACATCAGCATGCCATGTGGGAGACATGGTGGGAGACTTGCATAGGCTCATAGCTTCATAGGTTCATAGGAGGCTACAGCCTAATGGTTTAAGCCTAGCTGTATAAAAACACAATTACCCTTATTGAGCATAGTTGGATGTTTGTTGTTAGCAGAGTGATTTTGTGAGCAGCACCAAATGGCCCTGTCCGTGAGGGACATAGGTGCCACCTTAGAGGTGACTTTACAATCACTCAACAAGTAGTGAAGGTTGCACTTGAACAGGGTCGTTGAGGAGCACTGCTTCACTTGCAGTGGGAGCTTATTACAGAGGGGTGTGAGTCACTAGAGGATATATCTGTCTCCCCAGCATGCTCAGTTTATGTCACAGGATAGGCTTAGAACCCCGTGCCAAGTTATTCTTGTACCATTTGATTTGCAGTTGTCCAACATTTCCAGTAGGGCAGTGTCTGAACTTGCTTTGTAGGGCAGGCATAGGTCACCCCTCAGCAGCCTGGATGGTACTGAGAACAGTAACAGGTCTTTCAGTTTTTCACTGTATGTCATGCTTGGAGGCCCTGGTGTCTCAAGACACATTCCTGTGTCTTCTCCAATTTCTGCAGGTGTCTGGTGAGGTACAGACAGAAGGTATCATTGTACTCAATTAGTGGTCTGATAAGAGTAGAGTACAGCAGAGCTATGACCTCCCTAATCTTGGATGTGATGTCCATATGTATGATGTGCACAATGCAGAATGTGTATGTCACCACTATGGGCATATAGTGATGAAAGTTTAGATTGCTATCAACATGTGTTCCAAAGTATCACAACACTGTGCTTGAGCTTTGAGGGGTGCTATGTATATCATAATTAGCAGGGGTACTTCATTGCCAACGGGGGCAATGAGGCACTGTATGCTTTAAGGTTCAGTCTGTGGGTTTGGCACCAATCACTGGTGTGCAGAAGCCCCTTCTGTAATATGTTACCATCATTGGGGGATTGTATAGTAGTGTGTCCAATTACCAGTCATCTGTATTGTCAAATGTTTGTGCATAGCTAAGCAGTGCACAAACGTGAGCCACATTGCTAAAGTTTGACAGTTAGTATTGAGTCTATACAATACACCTACTGCTTAACCAACTCCATGGCAGCACGTGCTAATGCAATGATATATTCATCATTGGGGCCAGATGGTACAAGGTTTGAATATAAGTGTATATACTACTTTTACCTGTGCATATAATACTTTTAAATACATACAAATGCATTGTCACCATTCACCATTGCTGTGCTTTGGTGCGCAATGTGTACCTTCCCACAAAAATGTGTTAAAGAGGTGAAATAGGGTAGATATGACACTGGTGAAATGGGGTGCAAGCTGGGGGTGGTACAAAGGGAAAGCAGGGCAGGAATGTGCAGGAGGTTGTTATTAATGAAACATAACTATCGATTTCTTTAACAGTTTCAAGTGAACATATATGGAAAATATTAACTGAATTTGGACTGTCACCTCTAGAGAGAGAGGGGTGAAAAGAACACAGTCATGTTGTTAGCCAATTAGAACCAATCAAGCGTGTCAAGAAGACACGTGTGAAATGGAGAGCTATGTATGGGACAATGTTTTTTTTTTTTTTTTTTTTTGAGGGACAGGTGCCCATTTTTTATTTGTTTGTTTGTTTTATGAGAGAGAGAGGAATGTTGGGGAAAGGATGTAGTGATGTCTTGGTCAGGTATGTTGGGTAGGTGAGGAAGCAACTGCAGACAAGCAAGACAAACAAGATGAGACAGGGACAGTGACTGACACAAAAGGTTGGGGGACACCATGATTGGGGTGAGGGTGGATACATCCCAAACCCATGGTCATCAAGCTGACAGTGAGAACTGAGTCCTCACCCACTGGACTATAATCACTGTCACCTCACTCAGCCGCTGGCTGGAGAGCTTGATGTCTCCTTCTCCACCTCCTAGTTCTCCAGAAAATGAGGGAGAGCAGCCTCTCCAGCTGGCATAGGTGTGCACTAATGGTGCTGCACACAACACTATGCACCATCCCAGGCAAATTGGTGTGGGTAAGAAAATTAGATTCCTATTATGAAATTGAAGAGGCTGGAGAGTGAATGGCTTTAACATTGGAAATGCCGTTCATCGATGTGTTTTTTGTAAGATTGTGGTACAGTGAATATTGGAAAAGTTGCCGTTTCCTCACTGTAGTGCGATCTCAGAGTTGTTATATATAAATAGTGGGGCGACTTCGAGGTATGGAATTTTTGTTATTTAAGCCGTTTGCTCTTTGGTCTTTTTTGATTTCATGATATAGACCTGAGAAAATCAACAACTCTCTCCCTGCTTCTAGAGGGTACCACTTGAACAGCCTCCAGGGCAGGCCTACCTGAGGGTGCAGATAGTGCACAGGCAGCAGAACCTGTACTGCCAGGGTGGATCTCAGATGGGCTGGGCAATAGTGCTGGAGGTGGTGGAGAGGGGGGTAGGCAGATCCTGTGGAATATATCTACCCACTGTTCTGTGGAGCATTTAGTGAAGTGGTACATATGGATGACATGGACACATTTTGATGATACATAAAATTTAAAAATAAAATAAAAATAATTTTGTACAATAAAATAACATAACATAACATAAAAATAAAAAAATATATGGACAAAATAAAATGACACAAAAATATTTTTTTATAAATAATATAAAATAAAATAAAAAAGAGAAATAAGGGTTGGGGTGAGAGAAAAAAAGACACATAAGATTAGTATCTTCATATGTGACACACAATACATTAATGCAATTATGTGATGCTATTATCTTAACTTTTACATTTAAGACTACCACTTCCTAACAAATGCACACTATACTAGAGATTGCAGCAAGTAATCCTTGACAAGTGCATATATTGTACATTTGTGTATTCCAGTTATACAGATTACAGTTTACAACAGGGCATTTATGCCACTGGTATAGAGGTTTTAATTTAATTTAAATAGTAGTGAATAATTAACAGTATTGTATAGTTAGGAAGTGTGATATTGAAACGCACAACCTCTGACTAAAGTCTAATACTGTACTCTTGTTTTGAGCTACAGACTAATGACTGCATACTTGCTTTTATAGTTGAGATGTGCATGCTCAATTTGATATAACTGTATAACTTACCAAAAAAAGATATCTTTAACTTTTAATGCTAGAATAACTGTACTCTTCTGCTGCATACATAGCCCATGCTTCCTTCATCCTCATCAGTCAAGCCCCATGGGTGCAGACATTGTACTCACGGTCACTGGCAGCTGTGGAAAAAAAAGAACAGAACAGAAGATCATTATGAATACCAGTCTTGCCTATATGCAGCTTTCTAAGTCTTACATGTACTCTCTGTAGATGATACTTACACAGGTGTGGGATGTCCTCAGTCCTAACTTCCTCAATCCAGTCTTTAAGACTAGCTGTCTTCCTCCTCTGTAGGTCATTAAAACAATGTCTACATTGCTCTCCAGTGCACGGGATACCAGTAGCACTGGATACAGCCTGGGATAAACTATCCCAAGCCTCTGACTTATACCGGGGCCCTGAATAGTCCCCCTGCAGATGCCTGTCACTGTGGTTCTTAACTAAGAGTTCAATAAAAATCTTGGACTCCTGAACGCCCCAATTCTGTGCCCTAAACCTGGCATCTTCACCACAAACACTTGTCATATCTATCACAGATCTAGAGCAATGGAGACTGATGCTTTCCCATCAGTTGCAGTTATTACATTTACTGGGACTGCGCACACTGAAACTGTTGTGCTCTGCTTACCATCGTGCAAATGCTGTGGTTGGCAGTGTGCACCCTCCTGAGCAAAGTGTCTGCTCAATGGTAAGCAGAGAGCAGCAGTGAGGTGTTACATAACTGCAATTATAATTCCAAGGTTATTGGATAAATAGGCAGTTGTGTATGTGTGTTTGGCAAATGTGAAGGCCATGCCAGTCCAGGCAGCAGAATTAATACTTATAGGACTGTAGTACACAGTATACCACAGTCATATATCTCATAATAAATGTGGTAACACATAGATAAATAAATAAATAACTGACACAATACTACTGTGTCAGCCCTCATGCATATAATTAATATCAGCTCTACTGTCTCAAGTGTTATAAGTGGGAGTTCCTAAACAAAGTTTTCAAACCAAGAAAAAAATACCTTACTGCAGAGGATCCAACTCATAGTTCCAACAGGAAACAATCTCAAAAGCTGTTGAAATGTTTGGTTTTAGCACTTTCGTTTTAATAAATGCAAAATTTATTCAGATAAAACAGTATTTTTTATAAGTTGGAGTGACTATAATGGGAAGTAGAACAATGGTAAAAGTGCATGGAATATCCTGCATTCAAACCCAGGACTGTGCATGGTAGTCCTACACTTTCACCTGTCACCACAAGAAGGTGAAAATAACATTTGTCTATTTTTCAGTTCATTGCTATATACTGCAATACAACAACAGTGAAAAGAAGGTTGCACAACCTGTACTAGAACCCAGGACCATCTGTACTCTAGGCTTACACTTACACCTGCTGCCACAGGACTATTTACATGACATTCCCTATTTCACTAATCATTCTTAAGGTTTTCGCTGTTAACCACCATGCAATTTTGTTTACCCTGTTTATGCAATGCCCAGTAGCATTAATTGAATGTATCCAGTTTCTATTTTTGGCCCTCTGGGTCTTGTCTGCTTCCTGGTGGATCCAGATGTCCACTTTGCCCACTGTCATGCTTTGTGCAAATGAGATAAGCATAGCCAAGCCCCAAATCCAATTCCTCCATTCACATGATTGCACTAAGCACCACATCACACAAACAGTGCCCCACAAAAAATTAGACTAACATAGAAAAGTAAAAAAAGAAAAAAAATGGGGGCAAGTAGTTGAAATGAGGAAAATCAATGTATGCCATACACACAAGAAAATGATGGTTCACATAAGGTTTGTCTACATAGACCTGGATTTGAACTCTCACTCCAATGCACCTTCTGAAAACAGGATGAGTGCCTTATCCATCTTTGCCATGTAAACAGCTTTGCTGCAAAGAACTGAAGTCATTCATCACACAACCAACTGCAAATGAATATCCACTGATCTCAAGTCATACTTCACTAGAGGATGGTTGGTATGATCATTAAGATGTTTGCCTTGCAGACAGAAGGTGCAGAGTTTGATTCTCACAAGGGTTAACTGGCTAGGCTTAAACTGACTCATGAAGGTTCAGAGTTTGATCCTAAGGCTTAAATTGCCCGATAAGATCAGTTAGCCTAGTGCTAATCTCTGAACCTCCTTATTGTTATATTTGGATGTAGTGCACTTAGTGATCGTACAACCTGCTGTGATTACTTCTTGCAACTATACAGCTCTGTCTTATTGTTCTGTGTTTCCTGGTCATTCATCAGTTATCTGACCAGTACTCTGAAACATGCAGTCTGCAAGCCATGTTATATCATTGGCCTTAAAATGTGTGAGGATATTAAATGGCAATAATATGATATACATTTGCCAACTACAGATGGTCAGGTTGGATGGCACAAACAAGCATAGACTGCTCTTTTGGGCAGGGGAAGCAAAGGTTAGTTACTGTTATGGCACATAGAAGCATAGACTGTTCTTTTGAGTCGGGTAAAGGTGAATTACTATTATGGCACAAACAAGAATGGACTATTCTTTTGGGGGGAGAGCAAAGGTCAGTTACTGTTATGGCACAAACAAAGCTATTGTATGTTGCTTTTGTTACTCTCCTTGTTTTGCATCCTGCCTGTTGTTTGATCTTGTGAGGGTTGTGAAGTCAGAAACTGCAAAGTGTATTATTACTTTCTAATTTCTCTCTTCAATGTTTCTCCAGTACAAATGTATGGAGCTAAACTTGAGGGCATGCAGTGATCATCAGTACTTTTGAGAGGTATGACTGTGTGAATCATTGATGCCTGAGGCCTGTTAGTTACTATTCCACACATATAAGTCAAATAAGTCTCTGCTGTCACATGTTATGGTAATGTTTGTACAAATGTCCCAGCTTTTACTTGCTTACTGTAACAAGTGATGAAATACAAGGATATTCCATAATATTATTAAACAATACACTCCAGGTTCAGGACTTATCTTGTAAATGCAGCAGTTGCCACAGTGATAATCCAGGACTGACTCTGTCTGATGCAAACTGTACACAGCCAATACATGGGGAAATGAAGGTTGTGTGAGTTGCCTGGGATCAATGTTACTATATGTTTGTGAGTAGGAGGAAGGTTTTAGGCCTCTAGGTGGTGAATGAGTGTGCTATGTGTTGTCTCTTATCCAATGCAAGGGCATACTGAGCACGCCCATGTCTGCCTATACCTACGGCAGCTGGTAGTTCCCCCTCTGACATCTCATCTGCCTGTAGCTGTGTTAAATTTGGCATTGGTGTTGTGATGTGTACCCCTTCCAGTTGCTGATCCTACTGCAGCTGTTTCCTCAGGATTATGTTGTATAGCATGGCATATACTGTGAATATATATATATATTCATATATACATATATATATATATATATATATATATATATATATATATATATATATATATATATATATATACATATATATATAGATATATCCATGGATTGTACTGCAGGGCTCCCCCAGATGTATCTAGGTACCAGAACCATGATTTCAGCACCCCAAACACATACTCTATGACATGTCCGGTCTGAGCATGTGCCTCATTATGGCTTTCTTCCGTGGGTGTGTATGCATTTCTGATGGGTTTCATCTGCCATAGTTCCAGTGCACAGCCTGCATCCCCCAGTAGATAACACTGTGAGATATCCCCCAAATAAACATCTGGTACAGTTGGGAGGAATGCCAGATATGTGAGTCATGGTAACTGCCAAGGTTGCCAGCACACATGTTCAACATGATTCCCTTAGCATTACACATGACTTGGCAGTTGATAGACTGATGACCCTTTCTGTTAATGTAGAGCCTACCCTGTTTCCCAAATGGTGCTTTCATTTCTAAATGAGTGCAATCTGTGGCACCCAGTACTGCAAGGTAGTGTGATACTTAGTAGACCTGTTGTATATTTCTGGCCCTCTCTTCAGAACTACAGAACTACTATATGTACTTACTAGTATGTTGGAGCATAGCATTTGGGAACTGGTGAAGGATCCAGGATGATGATTCCTGTGACACTCCCAGCATCTCCCCTGTTGATCTTTGAAAAGTACCTATAGCTAATATTCTCAGAGCTACACATACCTTAATTTCCACTGGGATGGGTTCCCCTTGGTTGGATCTGGCTCTGAGTTGAAGGCGGCAGAGGTTGCAGAGTTCCTGTAGTTTGTCCCTGTCCACCCTGTAGTGCTTTACAATTTCCACATCATGTAGGTTGTGATAAGCTAAATGTGGCCTGCAAACTCTTCTCCTTCTTTGCCTTGGCCTAGGCCTATTGGCAGCAGCAATAGCACTGGCTTCAGTATCTAGCACATACAAATGAATTAAAGCAGTAGACTGTCCGCATCTAAACTCCAGGAGTTTTGACATCCACACCAAAAAGCAGCATGGAGTCTCCATGGATACTTTATAGCTTGTTGAATAGCTCCACAGTGTTGAATTTGCTGATTAGCATGCAATTCAGCTGCTTATGCTGTAATTTGCAACTATGAAACACAAAGACAGATGCAATCGATTAATTATCTACACCAGTATAAAAAGGCAAACTTGTAGGTAGCTAAACTGATGGTGAGGAGAGTTGTATATGTTTGGAAGACCATAAAAATGCTTTCGCTTCAGGATATATCTGCACAGAGGAGTACTGAACTTCAGCAGGTTTGCTACCATTTTGCCACCTATATACTACATATGCTGGAATTTATTTAAGAATAGTGTGAAACAAAGGCTTTAGCACTTTTATCTGTATGCATTAGTAAGTGTACTGATGGCATGGGCCTGTTTGCCAAGCCATTTCAGAGGTACACATGATTGACAATGCATGAAAATGGAATGCTGTGTGATAAATATGTACAAATGTGTCAGGGACAGGTCGTTTGCTAGCACTTTTAACATTTCAAAAAGGTTTTGCTGGCAAAATGTGTCATTTTCCTGTTCTTTTGTAGGGAGGCAAGGATGAGTTACTGTTATGGCAAAAACAAAAATGGACTGTTCTTTTGGGGGAGCAAATGTGACTTACTGTTATGGCACAAACAATGTTCTTGTTACTCTCCTTGTATGTGTCCTGCCTGTTGTTAGCATTTCACATCTCTAGACTGTTTTATGTTTCACCAGTGGGTAATACTGACTGGCTACTTTTTCTACTTTATCTGGAAACAGGTATTTTATAGTTATGTGATACTTGTATCTATTATACTTCTGTTGTCTTTTCGGACACCTATAAGTATGCCACTCAGGAGTGTCAATCCATGGAGACCCCACTTCACTGATGCTGAAAATTAAGACATAATCGATGGGTTTCACCAAGAAGAAGCTTTTCTCCTGGAAAAAGGATGGGGAGATATGGCCTGTAAGATGCTAATATAGCAGCAGATTGTTCATGATGTCAAAGATGTGGGTGGCCACAGCAGAACATATGAACAAGTGCACCACAGAACCACTGACATGATAACATCTGCAAGAAAGTGACCAGCTGAGATGGTCCATGACCAAATGGTTACCGGAGAGGGCCAATTAGGGAACCACCACTAACCCCCAATGAAGAGTTCCTGGTGAATCGGAGAGATCCAGACAGCACCCAGGAAAGTGCAGTACTGCATGTCCTGGATGTGGGAGCAATACCTTCTGAGATGGCAAGCACTTCCCAGGAGGAGCTTCCAGGTAAGTTCTGGTATCTTAATTGAATATTGTTGTATAGTAAAACAACTGAAATGAGTAAGTTAATTCTGCATCAATATGTCTTGTTTTGGGGGGATTGAAGATTGGTACAGTTATCAGCTTAATTTGGAGTTGTCAGCCACGTTCTTGTTCAAAGTACCATTAATGCACATGTTCAGGTGTAAATGTATTACCCCCTGTCTTACTGTTAATTGTAATGGTGTTGCCCTTACCTCTTGCTTAACCTTTTCCTGAGCCATCTGGAGTACAGGGCATTATGTCTTCTGCAGATGGTAAGCCAACTATTTTTATGTCAGTAGTGTTGAGCAATTTAAAGAAATATTGTAGTTTGTGATTTTGATCTCAGGCCTGTTGTGTGTATTCATGTACTGTTTGTAATGGTGGCAGCACTGTTAGTTTGTTAGGATTTATTGCAGTATAGTAGTGCAGGTATTAATGTATTCCTGTGTTTCATGCTTTTTATCACAGGTGATCATAAGAGTGGGATTGTGGGCCTTGTGCCACCTGATACATACGTACAAATATACAAATATTTCAAGCACAGCATTAATGCCCTTCTAGTTTGCCAATATACCAAAACACTTGTTTCCATAATAAGTGTCCAGGCTGTTCTTAAAAATATCTAAACTAGTACTTGCTGTAATGTAGTTTGGTTTTGGTAGTCTGTTCTGTTCCATGCATCAGCTACTCTGTCATAGAACCAGTTAGTACACTTCTCCTTCCTATATAATCTTCTACATATGTTGTCTGATGATTTTCTAGTACTTTTTGATAACTCTAAACATTCCCAGAGGTAGTTGTCTCTAAATGCCCTATATACCTGAATAAGATCTCCTCTTAGATATCTCTAAGAGAAACTGTAGAAGTTCAGATATTTTAGTCTTTCATAATAACTTAAATTTTCACATCCATGGATCCCCTTGGTATATTTCCATTGTACTCTTTCCAGTTTACTCATGCTTGTTTTCTTATAGGGTTTCTATATTGTTATTCCATACTCAAGTTTGTGTCTAATGTAACTAAAAAACTTAATCATTTTCAATTTCCTAGACTTTATAAATTGTTTTATACAACCTGACATCAGTGGATCCACAGACTCTGATGATGATGGTGGCCAAACTGAGGCACAGATGGGGGGTGTAAAGGTTGAATCTGACACAGAGGTTGACATGCTGCTATCCTCTGCATTTCCACTGGACACAGGCAGTAGGCCTACACCTACTCAGGCCATAGCCACTAGGTCTATGCCTACCCAGTCCAATGAGCCCACAGGTAATGGACAGGTGGAGAGCGAAGACATTGATCAGGGAAGTGCGGCTACTTCATCTTCAGTGCCTGTTGAGTATGTCAGTTGCCAAAGTGTGGGCAAGGTGTCACACAGGAGGACTGATAGGAGTACTTGGAGGGGACCAGCTGTCCCTCTTCCACCTGGCGCAGGTGTCACCTCCTGTACCACTCAACGTATGTTTAGGGCCATTATGGAGGGACAGGCACATTCCCATAGGTGTCAGCACAGGATCCAAAAGCAGCTTTATTTTCTGTCTCTCACTCTAGTGCCTCGGCCACAGTAAGCCTTCAAGGAGTAAACTAACAATACTAAAGCACACTTTATATAGTCACAAAAATCATTCAATTACATCATTAAACAATTAATCAATAAAATTGATATGCACCTACAAGCTAAATAACATTTTTCCAATTACATTCTATATTCAAGCCTCTAGGTACTAAAGTGTCATATTTTAAAATAAAAGTAGTTTCCTTCTTTAAAAGTAATCTACCCACAACTAATTCATCAGGTTCCATTTTAGCTACCTGTTGTAAAATGGTGCCTTTTAAACTCTCACTACTGCCATTGTGAAATTCACAAAAATGTAAGGCTAAAGGGCTCTCCATTTTTTTATTTCTTATGTCCCTCAAATGTTCTAAAAGTCTAACCTTAAACATTCTTTTTGTTTGACCGATGTAAAATTTATTGCAACCACATTTGAGGGCATAAATTACCCTGTTAGTTCTACAGTTATATGAGCCCTCCAAATCAAAATTTTTGTTATTAATTTTGAAAAAAGTTCTATGTATATATGAACAAGCTTGACATTTTCCACATGGAAAAGTACCCAAAATAGTTAACTGAATGGGTATTTTCACAATCAATTTAGAAAACCTAGTCCGTACAACAAACTCTTTAATGCTTTTACCTTTTGTATAAGAAAAAAATAATTTTTTTGTCTTTAAATTCTTTAATTCATCAAAGTTGTCTAAAAATTCCCAAAAATGTAATATATTTGATTTGATCATATTACTACAAATATTATACTTAGATACTATAAATAAATTATCTATACAATTAATAGTTTTATTAGATATAAAAATATCTCTTCTTTTTTGTTTATTAGATCTATCAAATCTAAGTTTAATAATTCTATCAATATCACTTTCAACTAACTTTTTATCATAATTTCTTCTTAAAAACATCTTTTTAGTTTTATGAACCTCTTTAAAAAATATCTCATCAGTGTTACATAAACGTGAAATTCTTAAGAATTTTCCATATGGTAAAGCATTGATAACATGAAAGGGATGGCAACTGTCAGCTTTCAAAAAATCATTTGGCTCTCCAAATTTTCTATGTAAGCTAGTTAAAATGGGTTGACCATCAATACCCTGTACATTCACATCTAAAAATTTAACTGTGTTCCCACACTGTAAACCATCAAAACAAATGTTAAATCTATTTTGTTGAATGTCTTGGACAAAATTTTGTACATAATTCTTACCTCCTTCACATAAAAATATTAAGTCATCAATAAATCTATAATACAATTTAACATATTTTTGTACAAATTCATTATTATAGATACATTCCCTTTCTACAAGGCCCATGAAAATATTTGCATACATAGGTGCAAAGGAGCACCCATTGCTGTTCCCTGCTTCTGTTGAAAAATCAAATTGTCAAAACAAAAGTAATTGTTTTCTAAACAAAATTGTGTCAAATCAAGCACATAGTGAGTTAATGGCTTATCTCCCATAATCTTATACAACCTCTAGGCGTATTTATGTTAAATGTTTGTATAAAGACTCTTAACATCTAACGTGACCCAAAACATATTTTTATTCCACGTAATTGACTTTATTTTGTCCAAAAGTCAAAAGAGTCTTTAATATAAGAAGGAAGACAAACTGCTTCCTTTAGCAACACTTTATGCAACACTACACCTAAATTGTGCAAAAATATTTCCTGGCAGACACTATAGGTCTGCCTGGTGGATTCTGGGTCTTTATGTATTTTAGGGAGGCAATAAAAATATGCTGGTCCAGTATCCCTTAGGCTAAATTTCCCTTTCACATCTTTGTCTAACCAAAATCCTAGGCAGACCTTTGTGAATTAAATTAATATATTTAACTTTAGCTTGTTCAATGGCATCCTGATGAACTATACTATAAACTGTTGAGTCACTCAATAAATCCCAACACATTTTAAAATATTGACTATTATGCATGATTATTATTTTGTTCCCCTTGTCAGATGGCTTTATAACTAGTTCTGTCTGTTGTGAAAAATTCTTCAATTCCAGCCATTCTAATTTAGATAAATTGTATTCAACTTCATTCTTATCAAAATGATTTAAATAATATTCTAATTCAAATTCTAACATTGCGTGTAGTTTCTTAATGCCTTCATGACTAAACAGAGGCATAAAGGTGCTGTTCACCTTAACACCCGAGGTATCAATATACCTCTGTTCATAAACTTCACTATCACACAAAACAAACGACTCGTCTGAGTCTGAAATAGAATACTCGGAACTTGAACCATGCACAATGTCATTCTTAGGCACTAAAACATTAAAATAGTACCACATATGAAGCTTCCTAATAAAACTATACAGCTCAATTTTACATTCATACAGTTTGGTACAAATTTAAGACCACAATTTAGAACTGATAAGAAATGTTCAGAAATGTCAAAACCAGATAGGTTAACCACATTATTTGTTAACAAACAAAGTTCAATACCATCTGGTTCGTTTATTGTCTCTCCAAGGGCTGAGGCCCATTTCTGTAGTATTCCTGTTCGCCAAACCCTCTTTATGATTGTGCGTAACCTGGGTTCAAAATGATCTGGAAAAACTGGCGATTCGCTGGAGACGGCAGACCTGGAAATCGTTGGTCTCTCGTCATTGAGACATCTATCTGAAGTTTGATTAGGTGTATTATAGAGGTACTCGCCAGTCTATCTCTGTTATCTGGATTTTGATTGGATGTTTGAGCCACAAGGCGTGTACGTTGATTATTATGAAAAAGATACACATTGCCTTTATCAAAATCTCTCAAGTCCCTTTGCAGTTTATGCATCTTTTGATCAATTATTTTCTTTTCTAAAATATGAACTTTGTCTTGAATATCTCTAAAACAGGCATCCAGTCTAGTGCGATCTAACACAGTAACCAAGTTATTGCACACTGCATTAATATCTTTCTTTAAATTGACAAGTTTAACATTGTCTCTTTCTATTTGAATTTTTATCCATTCTCGAACATTGATGTGCAGCACACTCCCATCTAGTTTGAAAAGATTTGTCTATTTGACATGAAGCATTAAATGACTCAGATGGGAACTTTATAGCTCTAAGGCCTCTGGGAATGATATCTAATTCAAGATATCTAGATAAACTGTTCACATTATAATATGTTGCTGTTTCTTTATGCATTAAATTCGTAAGTTTAGAAACAATAGCTTTAACTTCAGTAGTGAAGTCCAAGGTACCAATATTCAAATGGATTGTTGACGTTTGCTCCTAGTTTCTGCAAGGCGCTCCCATGCTGGAATATCCACTACATTCTCAGTAACTGCAGTCCTTTCAGGACGATCATAATTACGTTCTGAATTAGTGTTGAAAAGCCATCTAATGTCCTTTGAGAAGAACCAGGGTTTTCTTCTCTAAAATCCTAGGAATATTTAATGCAGGATCACTGGCCATGAAAACAGCAGCAACAACGTTGAACACAGCAAAGCAGCACAGCAAAACAGTAAGCAACAATACTAAAGCACACTTTATATAGTCACAAAAATCATTCAATTACATCATTAAACAATTAATCAATAAAATTGATATGCACCTACAAGCTAAATAACATTCTTGTGACTATATAAAGTGTGCTTCCCATAGGTGCTCCAGACAAATGCTTAGGGTTGTGGATGTGACACAGTCTGACATGTGTGACTGACTCCACTATGTTGCTGATTCACTGGATTGGATGAATGACACTTTGGAATGAGGGGTGTCTTTGATGGAACAAGGGATGCCTGTCATGGAGCGAGCAATGTCTGTGATGGAATATCTGCTGGAAGGGGAACAACATCCTCATAGGCCAAGGTCAGCCACATCATTTGCTGTCAGCCAATGTGGAAGTGACTGATCATACTCCCATACTGGCACTAGTTCTACTGCTCCATCAGTGAGTCTGTTGTCAACACTCATGCATGGCAGGCCATGGTGTCATGTTTCTGGGTGTCCCCATGTAGGGAACTTGTCCAGCAGACATCAATCATGTTCAGGTAGGACACTGCATCTGTCCTTGGGCATAAGACGGGTTAGTACAAGTCCTAGCAGAGCTGGTTCTCATGGTCGAGGATGACAACAATGAACTGCCACCTCTACCATGCATGGCACACACCTGTCCAACAGACCAAGACACAGAGCTAGCACAGAGCTTGGCTGTATTCATGCAGGCACTCTCACACCAATTTCACCTGGAGGATCCGTACAGACACACACACAATGGTTACTTAGTTTGTCTCACTGGCCATTTGTTGTTTTATTCCAATGTCTGCCTTCTTCTCCTCACTGACCTTCTGTGTCAGCCTAGGCTTCCTGCCCCCCCCCCCACAGCACCCTGTGCAAGTGACAACTGTGCCATATCCCTGTTTTCTATCTTTTGGATTCACGGATACAAATGCTGCATGTGATGCTCAGGTTGCATAGCTAATTTAGTGCTTAGTATATCTGCATTTGGATTGTTGAACTGGTCATTGTACTTTTGACTTATATTGGCCTTTGATAGTTAGACAGTTGATAGCATTAAAATTTCTCAACTTTATAGTGAATGCACTTGTAAAGGTGTTGATGTCAGAAACTACAATGTGTATCATTACTTTCTAACTTCTGTCAGTAATGATCTTCCAAGGCAAACTTTTGGTGCACATCATAAGTCATGCCATCATATTCAGATCTCAGGATTGTATGACAGCACTGTAGTCAAAATTCCTCAGAACAGTAATGGAGTACAATGCCCTCTATTGCATGTACCTTTACAGACACATGCAGCAGCTGAAGAGACTTCAGGGCTTTTTCAGGAAGATAACACAGGGCCTACAAACTATGGCATGATGCATGTGGACAGGTTAAAAGCCATGTCACTGTCATCTGTCTGGTATAAGATGAGTTGACAACTGGCTGGCCTCCTGGCTAGTGTCTGACCATGCCCTGGTGGGATGACTGCGTATCCAGACATCTGATATAACTGATGACATTAACGATGTCTTTTGAGAATACGGTAATAACAGTGCCCCACATGCTGTGTTAAAAGGCTCTCTGTAATGTCAGGCAAGAGCTCACACACACACACACACACACACACACACACACACACACACACACACACACACACACACACCCTTGACTGCAGTGAGAATAACCCCCCCACACACACACACACCCACACACACCCTTGAGTGCAGTGAGAATAAAACCCCTGCCTATATAAGTACAGAGGCTACAGAACACAGTACATAATGCAAGCACCACAGCACAAGTCTGACTTTTGCAACACTGCAGCTGAACTTATAGTACATGACATCAGCAGCCCATGTGTGCAACAAGATGTTGACAGGCCTGCATAGGTTTATAGCTTCATAGATTTATAGATGGCTACTACCATAATGGCCCTAGGTTCATAGGTTTATGGGAGGTTGCTAGGCTAATGGTACTAGGACCTTGTGAAGCCTACCCATGTTGTACCATTCTTTCCTTATAGAGCAAGATATATAGTCCATATTTACGAATCCATGATCAACATTGGTTGACCCTGTCTAAGTGTGACATAAGTGAAAACCCTGGGGTAAATCTATGCTTTCCCATCCAATTGTCCCAGTTAAGCTTAAATAGGGTCACTGCGGAGCTCAATTCCATGTGAATTGTGAGTTGGTCCCATGGGAGTCACAATCTCTGGGAGACATATCTGTCTCTTCAGCATGTCCTGTTGATGTTGCAGGCTAGTTTAAAGTCCCTAGAGTGAATGAGTCTTGTTCCATGTAATTTTCAGAGATGCAGCATTTCCATTAAGGCAGGGTTCAAGACTGCTCTTTAGGCCAGCCACAAGTTGCCATTCAGCAGTCTTTATGGTACAGAGTACAGTGACAGGAACTTCAGTCTGTCCATGTAGGTAATATGTTGGAAGTCCCTGAATTTCCTTAGTGAGAAACCTCTGAGGTCTCTCCAGCTGCTGCAGGTCTCTGGTGGTATACATGCAAAAGGGAGCATTGCAGTCTATTATTGGTCTGATGAGGGATGAGTACAGTGAATTTATAACATCTTTAGTCTTGGATGCTATGCCCTCACTTACGGGGAGTGCAATGTAAAGGGCCTTCATTAACACTATGGACACATAATGATCAAAGGTGAAGTTGCTGTCTATCTGCATTCCTAAATCTCTCACCATTTGGTTAGAACATAGTGGGGTATTATTAATAGTGTAATTTGCACAGACTTCTCCTTTGCTGAAAAAGATAATAGTGCATTATTTTGAGTTAACTTTAAGTCTGTGGCTTTGGCAACAGTCATTTATGTATATAAGCACATTTTTGTAGTATGTTGACATTGTTAATGGATTCAGTGATTACGCCCAGTTTGCAGTCATCAATGAACTTGTTGAGCCACAGGCCATCTTTTTTTCACCTAATTTTCTGAAGAATACATTCCAAACAGCAGGGGGCCCAGCACAGACCCTTGTGGTAAAAGGTCTGCTGGTACAGGTGGAACCTCCACCTATGACTGCATGCATTCTGATGGTGAGCAAGTTGGCTACCCATCTAATGATATATGGGTTAATCCCAAGATGGGTGAGTTCCGCAATGATGCCTCAGTGGGGGACTGTGTTAAAGCCAGTATGTACTGATTTGATTTCATCCAGGGTTTTGGTAACACTCTCAAAGAATTCCACTAGGTTTAACAGGCATGCTCTGCACTTGAAGTCAAAGTGGGTTGGGTGAACAGTTTGAAGGTCACCAATGTCCTCAGTGATAAGGTCCAAGCTGATTCTCTCCATGGCCTTACAGACATGGCTGGTCAGACTTATGGGTGTATAATTCCCTAGGTTGGTTGAGGGACTGTCTCTGTGCAAGGGTATTATGGTTGCTGTTTTCCCACCTTCCAGGACAAAGCCAGTACTTATACTATGGTTGAAGAGAACACCCAGTTGTTTTGATAACTCTTGCTTTAGACTGTTTAGTAAGCAGATTGAGATGTTATCCAGTCCCATAGAGGCTGGATTTTTGGCATTGGTGAGTGCGGTTATGGCCAGTTATTTGGAGATAATAGGTAGTGAACTGTTGACAGGTATGCTATGTGGCATGATCGGTGGAGGCTGTGGTGTGAAATTGTTGCAAAACCTGTCTGCCTACAGGTTGGCAATGTCCTCAGGTTCAGTATGAGTGGCATCATCCACTCTGAATTTGGTGCAAAGCCAGACCTTTCCTTTTACATTACAGACATAGCTAAAGAATGCCTTGTGATTATCCTTAGCTATGGATGCTAATTTCATTTCGTAATTAACTTTAGAGGACTCTACAAGATATCTAACTTTGCTTGTTCAGACTATGGAGGGTGTTCTTCTGATGAGACTGTTCCCTCTTATACCTGGACATCAGCTTCTTTCTCTTGTTGTATAATCTATTTATGCTAGATGTCCACTAGGGTAGCTTTTTTCATTAGCAAGTTTTGATCTGTTCTGGTACAGCTAAGGCTATGCACTTGTAAAGGTATTTATACAGGGCATTTATGCACAACTCCATACAGTAGTCTATACTGTCAGTGGTGGCAGTAGGATTACAACTATATATATGCCATCACTTAGGAGGCTGCAGCTTGCTTTGCAGAGATTTTTCCACATTTTGGATTCTTGGGGGGGGGGGGCAGTTATGATTATTATATTGAACGTGACTGATTTATACCAGGAAGGGTCTCTCACATGGGATGGTGCAGCAATCTCCCATGTTGGTGAGTACCAGGTCAAGGACATTCCCTTGAGAGGATGCAGATTAACTGATGCAGAGCATTCATATTTACAAAATGCAGGAACCTTAGGGTGAGCGTGTTTAAGCTTATATATCTATTCCAACTGATGGAAGGATAGTTAAAGTTACCCATGCCTAGGGTATTTGGCTGTATTATGAGTGACTCAAGTAGGTCCAGGAAGGCACTGTGTGGTTTTCATGGTTCATGTGGGTGGATATGTAGATAACAATGATATGGAGGGGAGTTTCTTCTACAGATAGTTGGAATCTAGGGAGTCATACTGCTTAATTAGTCTTGAGGTATACTTGTCTTTTAAAAAGATGGATACACCTCCTTCTTTGGTTCTTTCACATTCATTTTGTGACCTGAATGTGTGGAAGGCATTATAGCTTTTCATGGCCAGAGTACTCTCTGCAGACAAACATAGATATCTTCCCAAGCAAGAAGTGTCTCCACTGAGTGTAGTTTCTTATTTAGATTTCTAGCATTAAGCAGCATAACCTTGAGTTTGTATTTTGAGGATATTTTTATGTCATAAAGTTTGTTCTTATGACATTGCCTAGCAAAAGTCCTATTGGGGAGGCAAGTACCTTGGCCAGTAAGCAAAAGGCAAGAGGTGACTGATGAAGACCATCCCTGGCAAAGCATCCTGGTCTGTCAACCTTATCATTCTAGCCTGACAACTACTGAATCACCTTGGTGTGACACCAGTAGCCAAGCCAAATTCTTTTGTTTGTATTGAAGCATCATCCTGGGTGAAGGCAGAATGCTGCTTATGGCTATGGACATACCTGTCTGGGACACATAATCTGAGATGTCAGTCATAATGTTCTTTATATATTCCAGTGAGGTATGTCTCAAGTCATTTACTCCAACATGGAGTACAACAGAGGTGTAGCTGTGGTTGTTATTGAGAGAGTTGAGTGCATGCATGACTTTGTGGATCCTGGCACCTGACAGGCAGCTAACCGTGACTTTCTTCTTGTACATCCTGGTGAGGGGGACATCTGTATGTCTCACTATGGATTTGCCTAGGACCGAGATATTGGTTTTGAGGTGTTTTGCCTTAAGGGCTTAATGGGTGAGACACTAATACATTTGTTATATGCAGTGGGTTCCATTGGGACTGTCATCTGTGCAGAAGGTTTGCATTTGTAAGGTCTCTGCTCTTTTAGTAAGCTTCTAATGAGTACATCTGAGTATGTGAATTTATTTGTTGTGCACTTGGTTTATTGAAGAAGTGAAGTGTGTGTGCTGACAACCTGTTTGCTATGTGGTTCTTTGTTACCTGAGAGAGAGAGAGAGAGAGAGAGAGAGCATTTATTATAGAGTCATTGCATAATTGCATCTCTCACATATTGTATTGGTAAGTTTTAGGAGTACATGGTTATCACTATACATGAGGCAATAGAAACCTAGCTGTGTAAAAACACAAGTACCCTTATTAAGCATATTAGATGGTCATTGTTAGCAGAGCGAGTTTGTGAGCAGCAACAACTGGGCCTGTCTATGAGGAACATTGGTGCCACCCCAGAGGCTGTACTGGGCTCCCACTGCATGTGAAGCAGTGCTCCTCAATGACCTTCTTCAATAGCAACCTTGACTGCTGTTTTGGTGATTGTACAGTCACTTCTGAGCCCGTACCTATATATGTCCCTCATGGACAGGACCAGCTGGTGCCTCTCACAAACATACTGTGCTAAAAATAATCATCCAACTATACTTAATAAGGGTAATTGTGTTTTTAAACAGCTAGGCTTCTACACACCCTAGTGCTGTTAGGCTAGTACGCTAATATGAACCTATAAAGCTATGTGCCTATGCAGGCCTCACAACCTGTTGTCCCCCACATAGCCTGATGATGTCATCTACTATACGTTCACCTGCACTCTTATATAAATCAGACCTCTGCCATGGCACTTGCTTTAAGTACTGTTTTCTCTAGACTGTCTATTTAGATAGGTACGGGTTCTGTTCTTACTGCAGTCGACTGTGTGTGTATGTCTAGACAGAAGAGCAGAAGTGCGTATCCCACAATTGCTTCATCAATGGCATGGGCTGTGAGTAGTTTGATCCTTGCACATGTCTACACATCCATTTCATGCAGGCCTCCCAACCTCTTGTTTCTTACATGGCCTCTTGACATTATCTACTATAAGTTTACCTGCAGTCCTATATAAATCAGAGATGTACTGTGGCACTTGCATTAAGTACTGCTTTATGTAGGCTGTGTGCTTAGTTAGGTAGGGGGTTTATTGTCACTCCAGTCAACTATAGGTGTGGTTGAGCTGTTGCCTGACATTACAGAAAGCCTTTTCACCAGCATGTGAGACACTGTTATCTTTTTCAACACCTTTATTGAATTATCACTTCTGACATTGGCAAATTTATATTAATACAAAAGTAATTAAACTGTATTAAATTAAAATTAACAAACATTATATTTTACATATTTTGCTATATAGCTTGTCCTCAACAGACACTGCTGATGTCAACAGCTAAATTACATTTTTGGATATGCAGTACCCCCACCTGGGCAGGGTCAGAGACTGGCCTGCTGGCCGGGGAGAGGTCACGTCATTCTATACAATAAAGTTTACAGTGACAGGGTTTTCAATCTATCCACATACATCATGATGTGGTGTGTAGGCCCTGTGTTATTTTGCTGAGAAAGCCCCATTGTCTCTTCAGCTGCTACATGTGTCTGATGAGGTGCATGTAAAAAATAACATTATAATCTATTAGTACTGTAATGTGGTTTGACTACAGTGCTGTCATACAATCCTAAGATGTTAATATGATGGCATGACTTATGAATACAACATAGGCTTTCAATAGCAGTTTGGATATTTGGTGGTCAAAGTTCAAATTGCTGTCTAAATGTGTTCCCAGTGCTTGAATCACGGGGTTTCTGCATAGCAGGAATGTTGTCAATGTTGTGATTAACATAGCGGTCCACTTTTCAAACAGACATTACAAACACACATTTCTGTATTTATTTGTAGATCGTGTGTCTTTGTCACCATTCAGTTGTGTCTGTTAGCTCCTCCTGTACTATGTTATCACCACCGATGGACTCAGTGATTGCACACAATATGCAATAATCAGTCAGCTTGGTAATCCAAATGCCATATACCTTATCCTGAACTGTCAAGAAATAGAATTCAAACAGTGAAGGGCCAAACACAGATCCCTGGGGTTTGCCAGTGGTGACAACTGTACTGGTACAGGTTGATTCACCAACTATCACATGATATGTTCTGTCAGTGAGCCAGTTGCTTACCCATCAACTGATGTAAGGTTTAATCCCCAACTTGAGGGTTTTCTCAATAATACCTGCATGGTTGATTGTGTCAAAACTCTAGGGCAGATCACAATAGGCAGTATGCACTGTCTTACCTTCCTCCAGGCCTATCACATGGTATCAATGTGCTGTGAAAACATCACGATCACCTATGGAGTGACCCAGCACATGCACCTTCCTGATATGGTGGAATACATAGTTCAGTACAACTTCCATGTGGCCTATGTTCCCATACAAGGGTGTACATCAACATGCATCCACCTGTGTTGGGGGGACAGCATCTAATGCATGCATGTATAGAGACATTCCAAAGCAGCAGAGACAAAAAGCAAACTTGTAAAACATAAACTACATTAGCTGCCAGAAAGAGAAGCCAGAAAAGTCTTGTAAAAACTTGTATTATCCACAAATAAGTGTTTTCATTCATGTAACAGTAAGGAGCTTCTTCAGATAAGTTTAAAAAAACAAAAGGCAGGTTTTTAAGTAAGGCCTAAAATGATTATCTAATAAAAGGATGATGTCATTAAACCCTCCATTTACATTTATTAAGTGTCAAATTGCTGTAAAAAGTGCTATTTAAAGTGCATAAGCACTATAATCTAAAAGTATGAGATTATTCATTCACTAAAAGCTTTAAAATGCATTGAATAAATTAACTTATTAAACATATATATTAAAAATAACACAATCAAAAAAGTAAAAATAAAATTATTAAAAATACAAATTCTCATTGAGATTATTGACATGTAAGCATGCCCAAATGGAAATAAAAATAATGGCGCTTTATCTGGTTAAAGCTTTATGCCTTAAAATACAACTTATCGAGCAATAATCATTCAAGCCTGGCAAGTTGCAAACATTTTAAGGATAGCTGCCAAAATAAATCTTTTTCCTTCTAAAACCTGTGTCCATGGACCTCCTCTCATACTGATACTGACCTTCTCTGTAACCAAGTATTTGAAATAATGGTTAGGGTACATTTACTAATACATTATTCAGATGTATTCTTTTTATATCATATTCATGTTCATAAATCCAGTCCCATAATCTACATTCTGTTTTGTCTATATAAAAACATGGGCAGAACTGGCATAATCCTACAAATACAAGGGTCCCTATTCAGTTCAGCAAATGGCATTTTTGGTTCACTTACATTGAACATGCCGTTCATCAAACTGTTCATACTGAGATCGTGGTACAGTGAAAACTGGGAAATTTGCCCTTTCCTCACTGTAGTGCGATCTCAGGGTTGATATATATACCCCCCCCCCCCCATGAGCAGGATTCGATCAATGGCATTTCCAATGAAATGCCATTAATTGAAGTGACTTACTTTTCACTGTATTAATATAGACCCTGTATACAACTCCCTTGGACTCACAGTTGTATCTACGCTTTATCCAATACTCCATACCACAGATGTTAAAAGAGTCACCATTAAAATATATTTACAATATGGGCAATGTCCACATTTTTTCATAGTGGTGATAAGCTTGTTATGATGTACATTGCTGGTATTATTGCTTGTCATATTCTCCAGTATAGTTTTAAAATTAGAGCCCCAACAGTATACTATAGTGGGTCTTTCACCTACTTTGTTTTCAACTAGAATGTCTCGCACATAGTAACCCCATTTTTGTTTAAATTCCACTTAAGTGTTTTAGAATCACTGCTAAAATGCAATAAAACTTCTGGTTGGGCTAAAGTTGTATTGTGTTCCACCCAGCCTAGAAGATTGTATATAAGATGTAAGTCCTACAAGTGAATTATTTAAAATAGGTATGAAATGTCCTGCTGTCCTTTTACTGTATACTTCTCTTGTTAATTATTGAAGAACAGGTTTTGGATATCCCCTCCTGACAAACATTCCCACCAAGTTATTGCATTCTTCTTCAAACTGTGAGTCTAAAGTAACCTTTCTTGCTGCTGTCACCAGCTGCCCCTTTACTACTGACCTTTTTCTGATGGTTGGGGTGTGAGCTGGTATAATAAAGAAAGGTGTTAGAGTAGGTCTTTTTCCTGTAAATACTGGATGTATATCTGTTGGACGTAATGTCTTTCTCCAACAATACATCTAGATAGGCTATCTTATCTGATGCACATTCATGTGTAAAATATAAAGTTATCTGTAGAATTTATGTATTCCATAAAGGACTCAATATTCTCAACCTTGACCTACCAAAGGATAAAGATATTATCCAGGTAGCGGACAAAAAGCTGGAAGGATGCTTTCACATCATTTTTCAAATAGAAAACTACCCTCCCAATGGACCATGTCTGCAAAAATAGAGCCACCAGATGACCCCATGGCTACCCCACTCTTCTGTAAATAATATTTTCCATCAAATAAAATGTAATTGTTATCCGAAACCAAGTGAAACAGCTCCTCATAGAGATTAATCTCATCTTGGGGGACCCCTTTCTGGAACAAGAATTCAGTAACCCATGCAATACCTATATCCTGGGGAATGACTGTATAGAGATCCTTTACATCTCTAGTAATTAAAACATCTTTGTGGTCATATTCAACTTTGTTAATCAATTCTAAAAATGCCAAGAATTCCTACAAATCTGTGTTTAATTTGTTAAAAGAATTTTCAATTTGCTGTCTAGGCATTTAGCACAGGCTGATGTTATTGAATTGCACCCATCCACTATGGGACGTATCAGAGGGTTATCAATATTTTTATGCATTTTGGGACCCCAAATGTAGTTGGTGTGAGCGGGGACATCATGTTAAAATAGGTGAAAGTATATAGGTCTATGTATCTATCAAGGAACATGTCCCTGATCTGCATACCAATGCTTCTATATGTTCAGTTCAACTTATTCTTTGACACAAGTTTGTAGCTGTCACTACTTCAAATTTCAAGCATTTAATTATTGTATTCATGCACATCCATGATAACAAGATCACCCCCCCCTTATCCAGTTTCATGATTGTAACATTCTTTTTTTTTAGAAAATGTATTAATAAATCAACTTCATGCTTACGTAAGTTGAATTCATAATGCCTATTATTTTGTTTTAACAAGTTTCTGATATCTAATTCACATACCCTTATGAAAAGTTGCAATACTGGATGCAGGGGTGGGCTGAATTTGCTTGAAATATGCAAATCATCAGTAGGGATATTATTACCATCAAGAATAAGTTTACAGTGTAGTTTTCTTAAATACATTTTTAAATCCAACAACTTAGCCACACTGGCTCTCTTAGAGGGAACAAATGTAATTCCTTTTGCAGTAAATCTGCTAGTTCCTGATCAAAGGACATGCTGGAAAAAGTATAAATGTTATAGTCCCCTTCCTGGTTGTGAAATATTTCAAATGGATTTAGTGGGATCATGTTTGTTGAAATAGTCACTTCTGTTACTTCATCCATCCTCGATATGTCCACTGAGGTTGGTTTAGCTGTTGGGGCTGGAACCAATTGCTTGATCACCACTAGTTCCTCCTGGGGGTTATAAAAAACCCTGGTTGTTCCATTGGTCACTACATTAGTGTCAACTGTGGTCATCATTGTTTCTTTCCCTTATCCTTTCTGAGGGTCTCAAGGGTGGAAATTCCATGGGATCAGATAAAGGCATAGAAGGTTTGTTATGCTCTTGAGCATTGCCACCATTAGTTATGGGTTTGTTCTGATGAATAGTGTTGTTACTGTTAGATTTAACATGTTGGCAGTGCCTCCCTTTACTCCACGTC